>NC_135411.1:51716035-51916035 GCF_051991245.1 Festucalex cinctus
CTGAAATTACATCTAATCATTATTCACTTCATTTTTTGTGCTTTTAGAAATAATAGAGATTTATGCCATTACTTTAAGAGGGACCATATTGCACATTGAGTCAAATCCTGTCATTTGTATTATGTATAGCTTTGTAAACAAACCCAACAATAGAATTTGTATAATCGCTGCCTTTATTAGCGCCAAACAAACAGTCGCATGTTGTCCTCCTCCAATGCTTTGATGCTCGCCTTCGTTTCCATCATGTCATTGGCAATCAAGTCGGTGTGGCATGAGATCCCTAAAGAAAAAAATAAAGAAAAAATCACAAAAAAATACGGTACCAGTAATAGGTTTAATATAGTAAAGTAGTATAGTTTTTTTTGTCAGTGTAAAAGAAATGTACACATTTTGTTGCATTTTTTAATGTATGAACATTGCTACAGGCAAATACTTATTTCTATAAACACTTCCAAATGTCTCTAAAATATAAGGTGCGTGTACACACACAAACAAACACATACATTCACTCATGCATACAATATATCATGTAATGAATTCTGAGTGGCATACCAGAGTCAATGATGTCAGCAGTACTTGAGGGTACAGGTTACTGGAGCCATCTGGCTGCATAACTGCAACAATCTCTGCCACTTCGAGTCGTCTTTTCTTTGCTTGTCTCTCCTGTGCACGTTCATATCTTGGCACCGACTGGGCTGAGACATAGATGTTGTCACTTGGGACCCAACTTTAATGTTGGAGCCCAGTCGGGATGATTGGACAGAAAAACGGGCGCAGGGCGACCTGTTAAAATAAACAAATATATAAACAAATAAAATATGGAAAGACTGGTTATTTTACCGCAGTAGGGTGGCCGTGAATAAGTTATTTAGCATGATGTGTAGGCTACCGGGGGTCTGTTTTCTTGCATCACCCCCGGGGGTCTGTTTTCTTGCATCAGCCCCTTCTGTCTCTTTTTTTTCCAAGTTTACATTTTGCCACCAAAAAACATGTTATCGGCATTAAAAGCCCAAGACTAATCAATCCAATTTCAGCAGTAAACACTTTGCATTGGCACTACTTGGGTGAAAATGTTCGATGTTAGCTTTCGGCTAACGTCCGCTAGCCAGCTTGTACTACCGAACTTGCTTGCTCATGAATCCAAAACATAAGCAACTTGCCCATATATGGGCGGTCGAAACGTTATTAATCCTCATGCATTAAATAAAGGTAAACAAGCTTACCGCTCACAAAGTGATCGCTGCACACACGAGCCCAAAGTAACGACTTCCCTCCGGAGTCCGCACTCCTCTGTCTCCAGGCCCTGGTTCCTAATTATTTTCGGAATTCGGAAAAAAGACCGACCATTTCCCCCCTTGGCTTTGTTCGAACAGCCAACGATGCAGCAACAATGTACCATTTTAAACGCAGAAAACAAACGTGATAGATACGTGTTAGACCGAATCGCTACGTAAATGGAGGCCACCCAGCATGGCGACTACGAGAAATCCGAGGCGGAAGTGACGACATGTGCAAGCGACCTATACAGCTCGTTTATACACGTTTAAAATATTAACATTAAAGCTGACTTTAACTTGTTCAGAACAAACAGAGATGCACTTGGAGCTGCCAACTACTTGCACTGCACATGTGCACACCGGCTGTTATCTTGGGCATTTATGCAGGTAATACAGACCTTTTGTGTATAAATGTTTAACTATGCATCTTCTGTACGTTTCTTTTCTTCGCCACAAGGGTGACTAAGACAAAATGTTAATACGTTGCCATAAATTAGTAACCAATTAGTTGCCCTTACTTTTCTAATTGTTTCGACACATTTATTTCTATTTAAACTACTTTTTTTTTGTATCCACTGTATCCTCCTCGTTTTCTAATCAGTTAATTACTTTCATAATTTAAAATGAAAAAAATGACCCCTGTACTTTGACATGAACAAATATGCTGATTGTCATACACAAACAGTTATTTAACGCTTTACTTTAATGCATGTAGTTATGGTTATTGCTCAAACACAACCTGCTACCTTTAACGTAACATCTGCTGTCAAGCTAAAGGATAATCTGCGGTCAAAATTAATAGTGCAATTAATCTGCGTTAATACATGATTAATGCAATATATATTTTTTTGTGATTAATTAATGAGTTATCACTTTAACTTTGACAGCACTCTTTTAAACACTATTTATTAGTAGAGAATGGTAAATAAATAAATAAATAAAGTGACGCATGTGCAAAAGAAATTGAGATTGCGTGACTAACAGAGAATCATTAGTAAACATGCCACATACATGTTTACATAATGTGTGCCAATCAGTGTTAAGCACTGCAGTCAGGGCCAGCAAGGGTGTGTATTCCTCCAAATGAATATTAAAGTGAAGTAGGTTTTCATTTGAAAAGTATTCTCTGGAATGCATTTTGTGTCATCTAAATGTGTGCCTTTGTTGCCAAAGTTAACCAGGTGCAGTTGCCATGCAACTTCAATTGCAAATTTCTGTATCCATATTTAATTGGTGCTGTTCCCACTTCCTTTATCTATTTAGATGATGTATTCAGCTACCTGCAAGGACAGGGTTTGACTCACCTCCACAAATTGCAAAAGCTCTGGAGGCAAGCTCCTGGAGAGCTACGTGGACACTCTGGGTGTTGTATCTCTCGGTGCTGTGCTCACTTACAAGCAATAGATATTGACATTGTATGAGCCACCACATCTGATCTTTGGGTTCTTGTCTCTGACCCTCAGAGTTGAGTGTTGAGTTGAAGGTCCTTCTACTCATGCCTTTTGTAAAACAGGACATAGGCAGTAGTTTGCCGCTTGTCGCATACAGAGGCACAACTTGTTTCTTGGACATGTAGGTCATTATAGGTAAACCAGCGATCAGTCAGGTCTTCCTCCTCCACAGCTGGATCCACTCCATCACTGACATAGTGCCCTAAACAAGAATGGAACATTAGCCCCTTTCACAGTGTCCATAAAAGCTGACTTTTTTTTTTTAGTGTCACTGTATGAAATGTACAGACACGGAATAGAGAGGTTTAAGGTCAGGATCAACAATAGGGCTGGGTATTGCCGCCAACCTCACGATACGATACGTATCACGACACAGGGCCACGATACGATACGTATCGCGATACATATATATCCCACATAAGACACATTTTATTTTTTATTTTTTTTAAACAAAATATAGGAAAATTGAGGGCGGCATGGTGGCCGAGTGGTTAGCACGTCCGCCTCCCAGTTCTGAGGACTACGGTTCGAGTCCAGGCTCCGGCCTTCCTGGGTGGAGTTTGCATGTTCTCCCCGTGCCCGCGTGGGTCTTCTCCGGGTACTCCGGTCTCCTCCCACATTCCAAAGACATGCATGGCAGGTTAATTGGGCGCTCCCTAGGTGTGCTTGTGAGTGTGGATGGTTGTTCGTCTCTGTGTGCCCTGTGATTGGCTGGCAACCAGTCCAGGGTGTCCCCCGCCTACTGCCCAGAGCCAGCTGAGATAGGCGCCGGCACCCCCCGCGACCCTTGTGAGGAATAAGCGGTCAAGAAAATGGATGGATGGATATAGGAAAATTGGTACACTGAGACACGTGCCATGTTAAGTTTATAAATAAATAAATGTTGACATTCTTCCTCTGCTTTCATTTTTCTTAGCAAGACACAGTGTCCAATCACTGTTGAGCTATTTTTGCATTAATTGAAGGCAATTAACTTCAAAGACGCTGCTGGTTTTTATTTTTTAGGTACAATGGAAGCTGCAAAGGCAAACGTGAACTGCCGTTTTAAAGTTAACGAGCAATATCGATTCTGACGCCTGCGTATCGATACGTGTATTGTGATGAGGCCCGCAATGATATATTGCCGTATCGATTTTTTGAGCACACCCCTAATCAACAAGGCCTCCTAAACACTACCAGAAGCACTGACCTCCATTTAGAATCTAAGTTTGAATATTTATCCATGAAATTTCATGATTTTTTCCCAACAACTCATTTTCTTTATTTTGTTGTGTTTTTGTTGTCATGCTGCTTCCGTTAGTCTATGTGGATGAGCCTCAGCCTGTATATACCATGCTGCTCTGGGCCTTCGGAATCAGTAGTGCTGGCTGATGTAAGTTAAGCTATATTAGCAATGGGAATGTTTCTTTCATCAATCGTAGATCAAATATGTCCCCACAGCGTCAGAGTGCTGGGACTTGAGCACATCATGAGGACGTGCTTGAGGATTGGTTGGTAAAAGCAAAACTCGAGTCATTACACCCAGCTTTGACTAGCAAAATACATCTGTAATGATATACACAGACCACACAATGCATTTCTTGAAGTGTTGTATGTTTTTGTGCTTTTGTGATACCAGATAAAGATTGACTCTAAACTACTGCAGATAATGTATGCAGTACAATTGTGTGCTATGCAAACTTATTACTGTATGTTTGTAAACTTTAGAATTGATGATTTCTATGATTGAAACATCATCGTTGTGGTTTTAAGGGTCCATATCAGGATATTTTAAGAAGCCTATGGTCACGAACTACAGCTTGTGACTATAGGTGAGGGTAGGAACGTAGATCGACCATTAAAACGAGAGTTTCTTCACCACACGGACACAAGCAGATGCTACACCGATCCAACTCTCAAAATCTCGCTCCATCCTGCCCTAATTCGTGAACAAGACCCCAGGATACTTGAACTCCTCCACGTGGGGCAGAATCTTATCCCCTACCCAAAGAGAGCACTGCACTGCCTTTTCCATGGTCTCTGATTTGGAGCTGCTGATTTTCATCCAACCAAGATGAAAACCAAGAGATTCCAACTGTCCCTACACTTGGCTGCGAACCGCTCCATTGAGAGTTGGAGATCACACTTGAAGAAGTCAACAGCAACACATCATCTGCTAAAAACAGATACAATGCTAAGGCCACCAAACTTGACTCCCTTGACACCTCGGCTGCGCCTAGAAATTCTGTCCATAAAAGTTATGAACAGAATCTGTGACAAAGGGCAGCCTTGGTGGAGTCCAACCCTCACTAGAAACGAATCACCAGACCAAACTCTGACAACGGTCATAAAGGGACTGAACAGCGCGTATCAGGGACAGGGTCAAAGGCCTTCTCCAAGTCCACAAAACACATTTAGTGTGGTTTGGAGAACTCTCATGCACCCTCGAGGACCCTGCCAAGGGTGTAGAGTTGGTCCACTGTTGCATGGCCAGGACGAAAACTACATGGAATCCGAGATTCCCGATGGACCTTCCTCTCCAACATCCCTGAATAGACCTTACCAGGGAGGCTGAGGAGTGTGAGCCCTCTGAAGTTGGAACACCCCCTCCACCAAATCCAGAGGCACTGTCTCCGATGTCCACGCAATGTTGTAGAGGTGTGTCAACCACAACAGCCCCACAACATCCAGAGCCTTTAGGAACTCCAGTCGGATCTCATCCACTCCCGGGGCCTTGCCACCCCAGTGACTTCGACCCCAGAGATAGGAGAACCGACCTCAGAGTCCCCAGACTCTGCTTCCTCAAAGGAAGGCATGTCGGTGGAATTGAGGAGGTCTTCGAAGTATTCTGCCCATGATTCATAATGTCTGAGTCGAGGTCAGCAGCACCCCATCGCCACTATACACATGTTAATGATGCTCTGCTTCCCCCTCCTGAGACACCGGATGGTGGACCAAAAATTCCTTGAAGCTGTCCGGAAGTCGTTTTATGGCCGAGCCAAACTCTTCCCATGCCCGAGTTTTTGCCTCAGTGACCGCCAAAGCCGTGTTCCGCATGGCCAACTGTTACAAGCCAGCTGCCACCGGAGTCCCACAGGCCAAAAAGGCCCGATAGGACTCCTTCAGCTTGACAGCATCTCTTATCGCTGGTATTCACCAGCGGGTACGAAGACTGCCTCCATGCCAGGCACCGACCACTTTACGGCCACAGTTCCGATCTGCCGCATCAACAATGGAGGTGCGGAACATGATCCCCTCTGACTCAATGTCCCCCACCTCCCCCGGGACAATGGTGAAGCTCTACCAAAGGTGGGTGTTGAAACTCTTTCTGACAGGGATTCTGCCAGTTGTTCCCAGCAAATCCTCACAATAAATACGTTTGGGTCTGCCAGGTCGGACCGGCATCTTCCCCCATCATCGTAAGCAACAAACCATGATTAATTGACAGTTCTGCCCCGCTCTGCATCTGAGTGTTCAAAAATGCGGCCGCAAATCCGATGACATAACTACAAAATCATGGTGCCAAGTGCACATATTGTATGGACACCCTTATGTTTGAACATGGTGTTCATTATGGACAATCTGTGATGAGGACAGAAGTTATTGGTTCTGATCGGGGGGCAGGGGACGGGGGATTCCTCCCAATCACGCGCCTCCAGGTCTCACTGTCATTGCCCACGTGAGCGTTGAAGTCCCCCAGCAAAACGAGGGAGTCCCCAGGGGGAACACGTTCCACCTGAAGGCGTAGGGAGGCTACCCTTTCGTCGACTAGGTTTAACCCCAACGTACAGCTGCCAAGCTGGGGGACAATATGTATCAATAAGTATGCCCACACCTGTTTTGCGCCTCTCACCGTGGGCAACTCCAGAGTGGAAGAGAGCCCAACCCCTCTTGAGAAGACTGCTACCAGAGCCCAAGCTGTATGTGTAGGTGAGTCTGATTATGTCTCGTCAGTTGGGTCGACCACAAAAATTGGTTGACACAAAAATGCATGCGTCAAAGCTATTTTAATAATTTTTAAAAACATATTTGCGGGACCTGGAAGTTACCGGAACCAATATTTCTTGTTTTGGCACGGATACTTATTGCTGATGGACTCAGTCCAGCATTCACCATTACTAACTAAGATGCTTCTTAGGTTTTGTTTGTGGTCTCTGAATAGGGAGAAAATAAGCATTGCTTTGCATTGTCTTATGTTTGTAACAAGACAATCTGCGTCAAAATCGCTAAATAAAAGAGTTCTAATGAATTTATTGGAGACAAACACACGTAAGATGGCGACCCTACGTGTGTCAGCAACAGGAAGGTGGTGTCTACTGCACTGTCAAAATTAGAACCCCGCTTAAACTAAAAAAAAAAATGTGATGTCCAGCTATCACATCTAAAGTATTTGAGTTCATAAATTAACAACTAAATTGAGTGACTGATCATTTCATGTTGATGTAAACAATAATTCTTCACTTGAACCAACCTTAATTTTTTGCCGTGATCCAAATTATTTTCTTTACATTTTAGTTACCGAACCAAACTAATTGATTTACTTTTACCTGAATTAACATATTAAATTTGACACCAATTAATTAATTAATTTATGTATAACCAGATAATATTTCTCGCATTTAAAAAAAAGCACTTACCACTTAAAAAGCACTTAGCACTTACCACTGCTTGTTGTAAAGCCATTATGATTAATGACGCTCACTATACTGTAACAGGCCCCACCCTGTAACAAAACAACAGTCTGACTATGTAGTTTCACACCTATAACTTGCTGTTTGAGGTTGTTGTTGTTCTCTCACATTACCTGGCTCAATGGGAGCACCAGGTCTTTGCAAAGAGAAACAGGCCGATGGACCTTTATTGACCCAAACACTGAGAAAAATACAAAGCGCTTCAGGTGCAACACCAGCACTCTGTAGATAGGGGACAAAGACAGGATTTATTAAATTAAGGGGAGGGTATAGTTTTTAAGAAGTGGATACATTATGATTTACCTTGGCAGGCTAATAAAGGAAGAGGTCTGCCATGATATGTTGGAACCACACTGACATTGAAACTGCACCTGTGTCTTCTGCACAAAAGCCGGAGAATAGCCTTCTTATACTCCCTTATTGGAGTTGGATGACCACAAACAAGTCATTATGTCTTGTCTTCGGTTACCTTCAGATAATTTTGAAGCATTTCCTCAACTGTTCCACAACCAGGTAGCAGGTCCAGGGACAGGTTTGTAAATTCCTCCTCTGTAGTGAATTGCATATTACACCTAAGGATTAGGAGGTACAGAACATTATAGCAGCAGCAGTTACTGAATTAAATCTCAGTTCTAGTTCACCCCAAATGTGTTTGACATGGTTGTAGGACAGTCAAGTTACTTCATCCAAGGACGCCTTTACGGGCTTTGCTTTCGACCCTGGTAAGGTTGAACATAATTGTCCAAAATGTCTTGATGATTAAAATTCAGTGAGTGGAGGCCAACCCTGGGTTGGTTGATTGGATGTGGGTGTTATAATTATGTTTGTAGTTGTACCTCAAACACATCCTGATGTTCTGCATCTTGAACACAAAGTGCTCTTCCACAGGACAGTTGTAGGCTTTTCCTATCTTGCTGGCCAGCTTCTGCTGTATTGGCTTAAGATTTCTTATTTGATCAAGTACAGAAGTCAGGAATTCATGCGCATCCTGTAAATGTATGCACAGATATATTTCCAAAAGCAAAAAAAGTACGTAATACAAAAAAAAATACATATCAAACCTAAAATGTTTTTACTTTCTGGCGGAGATCCTGAAACTCTGGCGCCAAGAGGGAGACAGTGTTCTTGAATGAATAAAGGCAGTGGATTTTATAATCGATATCACTGGAGGTGTGACATGCGCTGATAATCATGAATGACCTGGTGAGGGTAAAACAAAATTATGTGAGTTGAGAATGTGCCATCAGCAATCAGATCTACAGTATGTGTTTCTATACCTTTACCTTAAAATTGCAGCTTCAGGACTTAAACTCCAGATTTGCTTCTGACATTTGATGGCTTCAACAAAATCCTCCAGAGTCAGAAGGCTCTGCAGGCTGGCATTCATGTAGCAGATCTGTGCTGGGTTAGGTAGCCTGATGCACAAGAATGGCAAAACTAAAAACCAAACCTTTTTTCCACAATTAATTTCTTGGAATGAGATGCGTATGCGTACATGCATCTACACCATTGACACCATTGTCCTATGCTTTCATATTGCAGTTCGCTTGAGCCCTAACCCCGGGTTTTCACCGGATGCGGTTGCGGTGCGGTTGCGGTGCGGTCCGGCGACGCAAGCAATTAGATTCCATTCATTCGAATGGTGCAGTTTACACCGCTTGCGGGTGCGTTGCGTGTCGACTGCGGAAGGCCTGCGGCGTGCCGCAAGCCTTCCGCAAGGATAGACCTATTTTCTATTTTTGCCGGACGCCGCAGCGGTAGGCCTCCGGCAAATGGCAAGCTAGCACAAAACACATCGAGCGGGACAGGAAGACCGAGGCAGTTTCAAAATAAATTTCCGGTTACCTTTCAGAATAAAACACTCGCCAGCTCCTATTTCGCAAGTTTTTCAGCAAAACGTGACGTGGGCGTCGCCGGGCCATGTGCTCATTCACGGTTTAGACACCAGCGAACATGGACGAGGAGAGGTTTATATTGGAGGTGGAAAACCACAAAATAATATATGACACGGCACATCCTTTTTATAAGGACTGTAATGTATTGTGAGTTTGATGTTCGCGATTGCTTGTTGTGCCCGTCTCGCTTGCCGTACTGAGCGGCAGCCGGACGCGGAAGACAGAAATAAAGAGTGGACCCGCACTGACCCGACTCTCGTTATTAATATACTTTACAAGGACAACCAAAAAAAAGGATGCTGCATGGAATCTAATAGCAGAAGAAGAAGAAAAGGTTAAATCAAAAGAAGTCCACCTCTCTTTCTGCTTCTCTGTTGAGCACAGACTTTCTGTATGTTTGTCGTTGTGAAATGCCACATGATCGCGCGCGCGCGGTCCCGCGAGACACGTTGGGAAGTGGGCGGCGACGGAGCTGCCGGACCGCAGCTGTGCGGAGCCGGTGTGGATTGACAAAAAAATTTACCCGTCCGGAGCACGCAGTCAAGACGCACCGCACCGCAACCGCATCCGGTGAAAACCCGGGGTAAGTGTTCCACAACCCTGGTCTAGGGGTGAAGAAGTTTTGGATAAATGACCCTGGTATAGACATAGAGACAGACTCACCCAAGTGATTTGAACTGCTGAAGCCTGAATGTTGGCTTCTCTTTGGTTTCATTGTATTTTTTATTGGAACTTGGCTTCCTCTCTTCGAGGCCTCCCAATACCACTGGCTTGTCCAGGTGAGAAGAGTTAGGAATTGGCGCCACTTGACAACTCTGTCACAAAAAATACAGCCTTGATTAGTTCCTGCAAGGTTACACTCACACCCAGTGGCAAGTCTGCACGAGGACAGGCTCACATCATCTGCTGGATCTAGGCTACCTCGAGATACAGCAGATGATAATGTGAGGCTGTAGTTTGGTATTCAGTCAGAATCAGAGTCATCTTTACGTGACAAATATGTTACACAAGCACACAAGCAATTAATTACAAGTAGTTGGAGTCACTCTCGTATGATATCAAGAAAAGACATTTAGGAGAATGTCAATTTCTCAGAATTTAGCCTGATGGTTAGTCAGGTTGACTGCTTACAAATGTATTCAGACTTACCCTACGCCACCACTTTAACTTGTTATTAATGGGAACGATGGCATCTTGGATGATATTCCTATTGCCGAAGAAGAATATTTTTGAATGTTGTTCCTATTGCTTTTTTCTCCTACTTGTATTATCACAAGTCAATGAAAAAGTGCTTGACTTACCTAAGACTTCTGCTTTCTTTACCACACAGGTTTTGGATGATGGCTGTATTCCATTTTGATCCCCAATCTGTCTGTTTCACAGTTAGGTCTGTTTGACATGTGCTATTTGTGGTTTGCTTGTCTTCTTGAAATGACACCCTGAGTCCTTTCTTTTTCACTGGCAGACTTTTACACACTTCCACCACGTCCTGGTGAGAGGTGGAGATGCACTGCTGTTGAGGGCTCTGTTTTTCTGGAAAGACACTGTCTCTCTTTTGGAATGAAGAAACAATGATTAGATTAAATGAGGTGTTACACTGTAACTAAAAAAAAGTCCTTGAGTAAATGCTATGTATTTTTTGTCAAACCTACCGTGCAAAATGGCCACCACCAAAACCTGTGTGTTGTATTCTTGCAGCACATTCTAATTCTGAGTTGTTGGAACTGGAGGCCAATTAATGCAAAAGTTGCGTTTTTATTTCAATGTAAGGCAATATGCATGTTTGGAATTCTATAAATGCATTGGTAAATTAATACTAAACGGAGTAGAATTATAATTACCTCAGAGTCTCATTTTTTGGACTTAAGATACATTTATTTGTTGATTTCACAAGTTTAAGTATCTTTATTTTCCTCAATTAAAACTGGCCTTGATTCTGTTTTGTTGGACTGTTTGACAGCCCAAGAGTCGTTTCCACCATGTGTTACTTTCTTCCTTTGAGGTAGTCGGATCAACTTTGTTGACAATTCTGTTGATTAAGATAAGCATAGTGGTTAATTCTCTTTATTTTCTCACTCATTCTGCAAGTTGGTCCACATTGGAAGAACATTTAAGAGTTAAGTTCTCGTCATATATACCAAAATTCTATATAGAACCACAGATGTGAACCTGAAATATTTAAGCCCTCATCATGACAACAGCATGACAAAACTGATGTAATTTGATCACCTCTTAGATAATGTCATCCGTTTGCTGTCATATGCCTCCACATGTACAGCAGTCGTGTTCTTCTGGACCATCTCTGTAAATCATGGCCATTGATGTGCCTATTGGCCATACACGCGCATTCGCCTCAACGCAAGCAGCAGTCTTACAAACCTGACTGGGATCTTACTGCAGGCTAAAAATTACACAATCCCCTCAGTGCTGTAATCTCTCATTAGTAATATATGACATCACATTATTTGTAAAACATCAGAGCTCTTACATCATTATCATCAGCATGAATGATTCATCGTTAGATGGGGTGGGGAGAATTCAAAACTCATGTACAGTAAAAGGTCAAGTTCCAAAATGAGAACAACGTACTTTTAGGCCCGAGGATTCCACCTGACATCAGCAATATACTAACTAGTGTTGTTCCGATACCGATACTGGTATCGGCAGAGGTGCCGATACTGCATTAAAACAGTGGTATCGGTATCGGTGACTACTCACAAGTAACATGCCGATACCATTAATTCCAACACTAATATAGGATTTTGGATGCAGCATCTTGTGTCTTGCTGGTGAACGACACTCACTGGTTTGTGACATGTTCACTGCATACCGATCTAAGATATCTCATTGGCCCTTGGATGCTCTGAACCAATAGCAGGACAGCTTTTTCAAGTTGAGGATAAAAAACCCTTAAGTATCGGTATGGTATCGGTATGGTATCGGTATCGGCCGATAGTGCAAAGCTGGGTATCGGTATCGGGGGCCAAAAAACGGTATCGGAACAACACTAATACTAACACACAACAGGAGCAACCTGGCTCATTTAGCCAAAGCCTTTTGTTTTGTTTTGTTTTGTTTTGTTTTGTTTTAATAAACTGGTAAAATGTACTCAAAACTTATAAAATTTACTTAGAATTTCTGAGTTGGAAAAAAAAAGAAAAAAAACATTTACTACGTTTTTTTTTTTTTTTCAAGTCTTTTCCCCGTGTTTTTTTTTTTTTTTTTTGGTTGAGAGCAGCAGTAGAATCTGGACTGGTCTGCCAGCCCAATCGTAGGGCACAATAGGCACATTCAGATGTTAGATGTTATCATCAGCCTTGTCTCTTGTGTCAACTTTCTCCCTCCAGCTATTTGTGTCTTGTTCAGGTGTTGTATTGCTGCCTTGCATCCCTGATTTCGGTCTTCCACCTTTTGCTACCATCACCACAAAAACCCTCAATCGTGACAAACATATTTCCCAATCCTGCTCCTCAAGTCTTGCCTGTAAATTCACTGTCTTGAATCACAACCAGACACATTTGCATTGGTTTTTGCATTATGACAAGACACAGAGAACACAGCTGTTGGCTGCTTTGCAAACCTGTCTTGCACTTTTGAATCGCAGGGCTTGACAGGTGTCCTTGCTTCATCAAGAACTGCTGCGCTATAATGCTTCTCCTCGGTGTTCATTGTATGATTTTCCACTAAATTGTTTTGTTGTAATTTTAGGGCACTTCTGTGAATTGTTGTCTGTCTCTATGTTCCCTGTGGTTATGGCAACTAGAGTGGGGTGTAATCTGCCTTCTGCCCAAACTAGCCAGCTGGGACAGGCTCCAGCTCCTCACAATCCTGAACAGGATAAGATATAAATCAACATTCAGCTGAGTTTGTGTAATTATTTCCACTAACATCCATCCATCCTTTTTCTTGACCACTTATTCCTCACAGGGGTCGCGGGGTGTGCTGGATCCTATCCCAGCTGGCTTCGGTCAGTAGGTGGGGTACACCCTGAACTGGTCGCCAGCAAATTGCAGTTCCATGAACACAGGGGTGTCCAAACTTTTTCATTTGAGGGCCACATACAGAAAATCAGAAGGACGCAAGGGCCACATAATGTTATGAAGAGAATTTGTGTTTAGTCCTAAAAATTGTACAAATAATTTATTTGTGTTTTTGCATATTTAGAAAAATGCTACAGTATATAAACCAATTTATTTGTAATATGGCAGCAGGGTTATTATAGTTTTGGAATTTTTCATTTTAGTTAGTTTTTATTAGTTTTCAGGGTGGTTCTGTTTTTAGTTTAGTTTGTTAGTTTCAGTATTAGTATTATTTATTTATTTTATTTTTTTTAAATGTGTATTACTTGTGCGCAATATTTAAAAAAACACCATGGGCGCGACGTCATCTGAAGGTGCTTTTCTATTGGCTGCTTCTAGATGACGTCACTTTTGTGTGACATACTTTCAAACGTCATTATTCCGGTTTATATCAAAATAAATCTACTAAAAATCACATGTAAAATCATCCACAAAGGCTCATGCATTAAATTAATTACCAAAGACTAAAACAAAGGACATGTCCATCCATCCATTTTCTTGACCGCTTATTCCTCACAAGGGTCGCGGGCAAAGGACATGTTTGCTATAATTATAGTTAGTTGTAGTTAGTTTCATAAAAATAAAATGTAGATATTATTTATTTATTTATTTTTAAAGCATTTTCGCTTTTATTTTATTTTGGTAACAATTAGTGTTGTTCCGATACCGGTTTTTTGGCCCCCGATACCAATACCGATAGCCAGCTTTGCAGTATCGGCCGATACCATACCAATACTTAAGTTGTTTTTTTTCCTCAACATGAAAAAGCTGTCCTGCCATTGGTTCAGAGCATTCAAGGGCCAATAGGATATCTTAGATCAGAATTTGGAATTAATGGTCTCGGCATGTTACTGGTGAGTACTTACCGATACCGATATCACTGTTTTAATGCAGTATCGGCACCTCTGCCAATACCAGTATCGGAGCAACACTAGTAACAATATTGTTTTTTGAATTTTAGTTTTAGTTTTTTCTTTAGTTTGAGTTAACTAAAATAACCTTTCATGGCACCTGTTTTTCGATACCCTCCCTTCTCACTTTGACCATTTCAAAACATTTTTGTTTTGTTTTATTTGAACTGAGTCAAATGCCATTTTTAACACGTCGCGGGCCACTGAAAAATGGACAGTGGGCCGCAAATGGCCCCCGGGCCGTAGTTTGGACACCAATGCATTAACACAATCTGTTTTTCTTTCTCCAAGGATCGTTCTTCCTCATTGGACATTGCGTTTTTCCTCCTGGTAGGTCCAACAACACTTTGAGTTCCACACAAAGATGACATGCAACCATCGTGATGTGACGTCTTATGTTCTCACACAGGTTCTTGTGATAGCTACGTCAACATTACCGAACCGTCTCGCAATATAGCCTTTACATCTTCTTACTTCAATGGCTACTCACGCGACGATGGCCACCTTTCTAGTCAGTGCCCTTACGAAACGAAAATATATTTACCAATATATTATTTGAAATATATTGCAACATATTCAAATATATTATTTCCCAGTATATACAACAATATATTATATATTGTAAATATATGGAATTTTATATTAGTGATAATATATTACACAAGATATTATATCTTCATGTAATATATTGTAATATATTGCAAAATATCCAAAAAATTGCCGCTTTCCATATATCACAATATATTGAGTACAAGATATAATATATTTGTTTATATATTCCAAAATATATTTAATTATATATTCATAAATACCCAGTCATGCCTTGTAATTTATACAGGAAAATGTATTGGTAATATATGTAAAGATATAGTGTTGCATATATTTTCAATGTATGTGTCAATGTATTTTACATATATGGAGAAATATATGAACATATATGTAAAAATATATGAGAAAATATATGGTAGAATGTACCATAAATATGTAAAAATATGTGCATTAATATATTTATTACATTATAGAATAGGTGTGTAATTATATAGAAATGTGTAACAAACAGTATATGGGCAAATCATTAACACAGACTAATCGGCATTTATCAAAATTCACCTTTATTTCCTTTTAAAAGAAAAGCAAAAAAAACTACAGGATTTTGAGGCAGACATGTACTTTGTTCACAGGAACAGCATTAAACAGTGCAAATTCTTGAAAGTGCAATCTTGTATAAGTACAAACAAATTTATTTATTATTATTATTTATTATCCTATAATAGTGCAATACACAAGTTGAAAATACTTATAAAGCTTACAATTTCCGCTTCACCTGATGTCTTAGCTCACAGATTCGATTATTGATGGACTTTCTCACATCAGCTTCTTTGGCCCCGGGAAACTGCTGGACAACAGCATCTGTTAAACAGAACAACACTGTGATTACCCACCCATGTCCTTCTGTTTTCTGTCCGTCTGCCCCACTATCTGTGTATATTACTGGATAGCTGATAGCCCATACATGCCCGCGCAAGCAGTTGAAGCCAAAGACTGCCATCTTACTCCTCCCATCTCGTGAGCAGACAACTGTATTGAACAGCATTGAAATAAAATATTAAGGCTTAATGTTCCATTAATATAACATTCTTCCAATGCTAAAGGTGTGAAAGTTAGACGTTTTGTTGAATATTTTTCCATCAAAAATGGATGTTAAAAAATCGATTCGGCTGCCTATTGAATCGATTCGATTTTTTTTGTTAACACCCCTACAAGTACGGTCTCAAAAGTTCTTCAATTTTGATTCTGTAAATGTATAGGATCATATGCTGAGAAACATTCCTAGAGAGGAGCAATATGTTAGCCTTGTGGCTACAAAAGTCGTGGCTTATCGGCTATCCAGTCATATATACAAATCAGTGCTCTGCCCCCACTACTTCAACATGGATGGGCAAACTCGGTCCTCGAGGGCCGGTGTCCTGCAGGTTTTGGAGGTTTCCCTCTTGCAACACAAACTGATTCCAATCAACAGGAGCTTGCTGATGAGCTAATCATATACCATCTGTGTTAGAGAAGGGAAACATCCAAAACCTGCAGGACTCTGGCCCTCGCAGACAGAGTTTGACCCATACGTCCTGCTCTGGTTCACTGTAAATGTAAAAAAAAAGAAAAAAAGTCCACACTCGCAGAGGTGCCCTCAAAACCACCTCTGACAAATTCTTACCTTTCAAAGCTTGAAGCTTCCTTGGGTCGAAAGCCTGTCGACGCTCTGAATTGGGATCCAACTTGCTGCGCCCTCCTTTCAGGTTCGACTTGAGGAGGACTTCTACATCAAAGAGACCCATCAGCAGCACCCGCGCCATACCATTGGGGGTGGTACAAGCTCTTGCACTCTCCCAATAATGTGCTGAGATAGTGACATCATCTTTGCCAATTTTCACCTGGCATAGACAAAAGTAAAATAAAAATTAAATTGAATTAGAATGTGAAGAGAAGAGAAAAACACCACAAGCAATAATGCTATAAGTTCTAATGTTAGAAATTCAAATACCAGTACTTACTTGTGTGGGTCCGCGAAGTATGCAAAGTGATGTTTCGCCGAGATAGTCACTCTCAGCATCTGGTCCAACAGCATCTTTGGTGGGGCGGTTGTCAACATTTTCGTTGGTCGCGGTGTTGTGGGAAACTAGCTTTTTCACCTCCACCAACAGAGCAGGAATTTCTATTTTTTTTTTAAAGTACAAGATTATACAGACAGTCAATAACTTTGCCCACGAAGCCACACATCAGTTGACATATCAAATAATTATAACTGGAGTAATTTAGAGTAGACACCGACTCCATGCACAGTTTATCATGCTCGTTCATCCTTTTATCCACAGTGGTCCTACCTATCTGACTACACATGCCAATAATGGGCGACTGCTTTTTAGATGTAGATAGCACATTAAGAATCAGCCTTAGGCTATAGTTGTCTAAATACCATATGATGTACAATAATAATGAATTACATAATGCTCAATACTCGCCTTTAACTACCATGCTTCACAGTTTTGAATTTTCTTTACATAAAGCCTTGATCTGGCTCTGCAGATCACTGATGAGGACGTCGTTTTCCTGGCTAGACAGCAGCTCTCAGTGTAGCCTCTTTTTCTATATTAACAAATACAAATTTAATGTCAATGTTAACACCAATGTAATTGAAAAAAATATTACAGAATAAATGATTAAAATAGTCAAACAAGGATACACGTATGCTAAACTAAACAGAACAAACATTTTGGCGTTTTTTTTTTTGTTTTTTTTTAAATAAGGCAACGCTAACTTGAAGGAGAAAAGTGATAAATTGTGCTTGAGAAGAGCGACTCACCTGCTAACTGAAGAACAACAGCATCTTCGACGGGCCATCCATTAGCAGGCTTCTTGCTGTTAGTTGTGCGACATTGAACATGATACGTCGTGTTTGTAATGGCAACTGGGTCAAAATAAATTATCCAGTTGATAACGAGGGCGAAGTCCGAACCTATATTTTGACATTTTCTGCTCCGGGCAATTCTTTTACCGTCGCCGGGAGCGAGCTACTCGGCATACTCTAGTCTCGCGTTCAAATGTTTCTTCGCGCCTAACATTGCGCATGCGCCAAAGACATTGCGTGCGCTATGATTGGTTGTCATTCGCGCTGAGCACTCTGGTAAATGTAGTTATTTATATCTCATCCTATCAAACGAGCTAAAGCTACAGAGCAGCTAGGCTATGACAAACATTCAAAATGGACCGATCCAAAATGAAAAGAAAATATATCCTTCCGGATTCTGATCAAACGGATATTCCAAGAAGAACCAGATGTTTAATGTTGAAAATGTAGTTGGTATGAAAGGGAATTTCATAGTTGAAAACAGATTTTTGATTTGATTTTTTATTTTTTTTTTTTTAAGAAAATGTATGCTAATTGATCTGCCACAACATCCATGTCTGTATTCATGCATACGTCCAAGATCCAGTGTGGAGGGTTGAAAACAATGGAAGTATATTTCAAGGTGGCCAAAAATAAATATTTCATTATGCAATTTTTTTGTCTTCATTGTATTTTCTCAATGTTGTACAGTTTATAGTGGGAATATGTGAGCGCACACGCATACACATATATTACAGTATATTGTTGTAACAATCTGTTACACGTAAAAATATAGTGCTCCTTTTGGTCTGGACTGCAATACATTTTTTATATTTATCAATATATACACATATATTGTCTATGCATATATTGCAATATATAGTGAAATATAAATACTAAATGTCATATATGGGAATAAATCGCTAAATGTATTGCATGATATTTTGCTATATATTGCAATATATTTTCGTTTCGTAAGGGTGGTCACGCTTCACTGGGATTGGTGGGGACAGACTCATGGAAAGCTGCAACTTAGGGCCTCGTGGTGGTTTCCAATATCCTATCCGTTTTTCATTTACATATCCAACTAAGGAATCCCCAACGGCATCATCAGGGCCTGCATATGTTCAGGCTGGAGTGTGTGATACTCATAGCCTCACAATGGAGGTGGTACTCTGTCCAGGAGAATTCTACATATATAAACCAGCCAATCACCCAATGTCCGGTTCTGGCTTTATAACCTGTAAGTTAGCCAAAACCATTGGCATTATTCACATCATTTCCTAATTCGCTTTGTTTGATTCCTGTCATGTGTTTATTTTTAGACCATACGGTTTGTAGAAATGATTCTGGCGGGCCACTTTCTCAGTGTAACAGTGATGGAGGGTGCACTTGTGTGACCGGGTATGAATTACTCCCAAGTCATCTGCCCACAAGAGATTCATATGGCTGTACTGGTGAATACATGCGTCCCAGGATGCTTGTTTTGGTTCTTTTATCTTCTTCTTCTTCTTTTTTTGACAGTGAATAGTGACACACCCAAATGACGTTCCTATGCCATGTGTCTTTAAATAGATATAGACGAGTGCACAACAAGTCCAGGTATTTGTGGAAGTAATTCCGATTGCAATAACACAATTGGAGCGTACACTTGTAGCTGTCTGTTTGGATACATTGCAACAAATCCAAAACAACCGCCTGGAGGCGACAATGTATGCATAGGTACTGATTTGCATATGTGCTTTAAGCACGTACCAGGCCGCGATTCTATACAAGCTGATCAAGTCTTGCTTTCCCCCCCCTGTTCAAGATATCGACGAGTGTATTGAAGACGTGTGTGGTGATGAGGGGACATGTTTGAATGAGGCAGGAACTTATCAATGTCATTGCGATGATGGTTACCAGAACATAAGAAAACCACACCTATTTGCCAAGGTATATTATTATTATTATTATTATTATTATTATTATTATTATTATTATCCATCCATTCATTTTCTTGACTGCTTATCTTATTCCTCACAAGGGTCATGGGGGGTGCTGGAGCCTATCTCAACTGGCTTTGGGCAGTAGGTGAGGTACACCCTGGACTGGTTGCCAGCCAATCGCAGGGCATCTAAGTAAATCTTCCCATTCACAAATTTTCTGAATCCATCCATCCATTTTCTTGACCGCTTATTCCTCACAAGGGCCGCGGGGGGTGCTGGAGCCTATCCCAGCTGGCTTTGGGCAGTAGGCGGGGTACACCCTGAAGTGGTTGCCAGCCAATCGCAGGGCACACAGAGACAAGCAACAATCCACACTCACAAGCACAGAAATCTGGAAATCTGGGGAAATGCATATAAAACAAATACCAACTCTGTTTTCAAATTGCAAAAGAGAGCTATAGGAATTATAAATCAATCAAAATATACAGAACCAACACATCCGCTATTTATTAAATTAAATACAGTGAAATTTTATGACTTGGTTGAGTTTAAAATAGCACAAATAATGTACAAAGTTTATAATAATTTACTCTGCCACAGTACTCAGAGAGAAGTTGTTTGAAATTAGACACACTCCTTATGATATAAGGGGTACAAGTGTCTACAAAAAAGAAAAAAAAACAAGAACAAACATTAAGCAAATGTGTGTATCTGTAAAAGCCAATGCGTAATTTTGTGGTATAATTTGGGTGTTGATCGGAAAAAATGTGACTCACTTCTGGAGTTTAAAAAAATGTTTAAAAGTAAAGTTAAAAAAAATTACTTATGTCAGACCAGAGTATGAAAATTGTATATGTGTGTATGTATATATGATTTAGATATGTATTATTGTATATGTCGAGGAAATTCATGTATGCACGTATGTCTAAGTGCACTTGTATATATAACCAGGTTTACCAGGTAAACCAACCCGGAAATGATTGCCAGTAATGCCAACCCTTGCACAGGTGTGTGTGCTACTTGTCAAACAGTGACATTTGTCAAGCTCCTTAACCATGTTTTTTTTGTGTTTGTTTTTTGTTTTTTTAATGTCTCTTTGTATAGATATAGATGAGTGCAGAGAGGTGCCTGATTTATGTGGTTATCAAACTGTGTACTAATACACCCGGGACATTCTATTGTTCATGTCCAGATGGCTTTTACCCTTCAACTGGGATTTTATGGTTTGCTGGGGTCTCCTTTTGTAAAAGTAAGCTTAGAATTACACTAAAATGTCATCATGCGACATGCATATTTTTATTTTATCCTCAAAAATTGGTGATGATTTCTGTGAATCTTCCACAGGTCTAAAGGACATTCTCAATGAGATAACAGCTCCAGTGGTAAGATGGCAACTATTCGTAGTAAGTTGTATATTCTGTAAAAGTCTGTGATTTATGAGGCAGTTAACGTGGTTGTATTTGTTGCAGGGCCGGACAAAAGAGAGAATGTTTCTCGACAACATGGACCAACAACTTCTAGACAACACAAACATCATTTTACCAGTGCCAGTCAGTGAAGCTAAATGCTTTTTTTTTTTTTTTTCTATTATGCCATTAAAATACAGTAAATTTGCTGTATTGTTATCTCTATTTTGGTATTGATAGGAAATGCTATGATGTCTTTCTTTGGTGCATTAAACTTGGTGACAGCATACCAAATTTTCATTAAAATTGATGTATTATTTGTAATCAAACTAGTCCTGTCAATTATTATTATATACTATTAATTTTGACCACAGATTATCCTTTATCTTGCCAGCGGATGGCTACGTAAAGGTAGCACAGATTGTGTTTGAGCAATAAACATAACTACATGCATTAAAGTAAATCAGTTAATCAGTGTTTGCGTATGACATTCAGAATATTTGTTCATGTCAAACTACTGGGGTCATTTTTTTTTTGGGTCATTTGAAATTATGCAAGTAATTACCTGATTAGAAAAAGAGGAGGATGAGAGTGTGCAGTGGATCAAAAAATTGTTGAAGACGTCCTCATAACATTAAATGTCGAAGGAATTAACACATAACAGGTGCTCTGCAAATTTGGTGGGCAAAAATGTTGCTAAAAGAGCATTTTTAATCAAGCGATTAATTGTGATTAATCAAAATTCTAAGATGTGATTAATCTGATTAAAAATGATTAAAAAATCAAACAAGCACTGTTTATCAGAAGATTTTAACAAATTTGGGGTGTTCAATTCTTTTAGCCTAAAATTTGAACTAAAATTAAGTTGAACATTCACTTTAAATTAGAACTATTTATATGATTTAAATACAAACTGGATGGTTGTTCGTCTCTGTGGGCCCTGCGATTGGTTGGCAACCAGTCCAGGGTGTCCCCCGCCTACTACCCAGAGCCAGCTGAGATAGGCGCCAGCAGCCCCCGCGACCCTTGTGAGTAATAAGCGGTCAAGAAAATGGATGGATGGATGGAAATACGAACTGTGATGGTGTGTTTTTGACCCCTCTAGGTTTTTGCTATTCTCTTCTCAGACAGTGGCAAACAGCTTTTCAGCATCAATGGTATAAATTCCACTATTAAACATGCACGTTTCATTCATTTGCTGAAACTTTACACTTTACAACTGTCTGTTGCATTAAATGTGTTAAAGGAGGTGTCGGGTCAAGACAGTCAAAGTGGGCAGTGACGGCGACGGAGAGATTGGAAGTAAGATCCTCGCCATCTCAGACCACCTTGTGAACGCCATGGTCTCGCCAGGCCAGAATGAAACCAAGACTACCATGAACAGTTCAACAGTGGGCAGGAAATGTTCTCTTTCTTATATACTGCACATATGCTGTAGTTACTTTTTGGAACTAAGATATTATTAACCTTATGTGTGCTAGCGTTAACCCTTGAGACGATTGGGCCTGGGGGCAGTGACGAAAGTCATCTCTTAGTAAATGGAAACATGATGGACCTTAACCTCGGAAATCTGGCAAAAAACAACAACGGTGAGACAGAAAATGGCTGTTGATGTTGCAACATGTTTGCTTTTCACCAAGGAAATTATCTATTTTTCTTCACTGGTTTCACCTGTTCGTCACCAGGTTCAGCTGCAGTGGTCTTTATGACCCTGAGTGGTCTGGACAGTCTTCTCAGTCCTCGTTATTTTGAAACGGAGAACAGGTCGGAGATGTACTCCGATGTCATCACAGCAGTCTTACCCTCAGTGAAGGACACATACCTCACTGAGCCTGTCAGCTTCACCATTCAACACAAGAGGGTTCTGTATCTCATTTGAGAACACTTCTCAGATGACGCTGTACATGATACAATGTTGGCAAACGTTTGGTACGCTGCATGGTGATTCTCATTTAATTAGATATTACCTGAATCTGGTTTGGTGACTTGTGTTGACTGGGAGGACAAAACAAAAGTGATAGGAAGGGAGGAAGCAACGGAGACAATGAGGTGGTCAGTAGACGGATGCTGGGTTGCATACACAAACGAAAACTTCACAGTGTGTAGCTGCTCTCATCTCTCAACATTTGCCCTCATTCTACAGATTGCCGAGGTATTCTCATTTACTATTTGCGAAAGAGTAGTAGCAAATCTCAAATTGTGCTCGTTCTGATACAGTGTCCTTCCTCTCAGCCTACTCCATAGGATTCTTTTTTAGAGTGGCTGAATGTGTGTCATCGTCGGACTCTTTTTCTTTGCTTTGGCCATCCTCACCTTTCTGCTGTGTAGCTGGAACCCCAAAATCAACAACACGGCACGTCTTCACCTGTGTCTCAACTTGTCCTTGTCCCATCTCCTGCTGTTGTGGAACGACAGCTATATTGAACATGAGGTACACAGAAAGCCAGTCCTGTCTAGTACTTGCAGTTGACATGGCCATATGCAGAAAAAGGTATTTACATTCACTTAGTCCACCTCAAGATCTGGGCAATCACTGATCAGTGATTGAGTTTGAAGAAAAAAACAAAAACAAAACAATAATCCATCAGAAGATAGAGCTATATATCTATATATATTTTTTTAAATAAAATAAATTTACTCTACTGTCAACCGGGGCGGCACGGTAGTCGAGTGGTTAGCACGTCCGCTTCCCAGTTCTGAGGTCTCCGGTTCGAGTCCAGGCTCGGACCTTCCTGGGTGGAGTTTGCATGTTCTCCCCGTGCCCGCGTGGGTCTTCTCCGGGTACTCCGGTCTCCTCCCACATTCCAAAGACATGCATGGCAGGTTAATTGGGCGCTCCGAATTGTCCCTAGGTGTGCGTGCGAGTGTGGATGGTTGTTCGTCTCTGTGTGCCCTGCGATTGGTTGGCAACCAGTCCGGGGTGTCCCCCGCCTACTGCCCAGAGCCAGCTGAGATAGGCGCCAGCAGCCCCCGCGACCCTTGTGAGGAATAAGCGGTCAAGAAAATGGATGGATGGATACTGTCAACCGACCGTCATGTTAAAGTAAGAGTCAGCACCTGTCCCTGCACCCACCCAAATGTTCTGCTGTTCTAGCAAGTTTTTTTCTGATATTTTGTTACTTTCTAACAAAAAAAAACAGGTTTTGTGACACTGACTGCTATTTAGAATTATGGACAAAAATTAAATTTTAATATCTTCGTAACAACATAAACACAATTTCCCATATTGGTTTGGAAGATTTTTGTAATTGACATCCCTCTTAGAAATAAAAAGAGTTGTGTAGGTTATTGTTCACAATGGTGGTTTTGAAATGCTTAATAAAGGTTTAAATGAATAAATAAATAAATAAATAAATAAATAAATAAATAAATAAATAAATAAATAAATAAATAAATAAAATGACATTTGAACAGGGTAGGGGTGTCAGGCGATTTAAAATTCCATCCATCCATCCATCTTCTACCGCTTATCCGAGGTTGGGTCGCGGGGGCAGGAGCTTTAGGAGGGAAACCCAGACTTCCCTCTCCCCAGCCACTTCAACCAGTTCATCCGGTGAGATGCCAAGGCGTTCCCAGGCCAGCCGAGAGACATAGTCTCTCCAGCGTCCCCGGGGCCTCCCGCCGGTGGGACATGCCCGGAACACCTCTCCAGGGAGGCGTCCAGGAGTCATCCGAACCAGATGCCCGAGCCACCTCAGCTTTCTCCTCTCAACGCGGAGGAGCAGCGGCTCGACTCTGAGTCCCTCCCGGGTGACCGAGCTTCTCACCCTATCTCTAAGGGAGAGCCCGGACGCCCTGCGGAGGAAACTCATTTCGGCCGCTTGTATCCGGGATCTCGTTCTTTCGGTCACGACCCACAGCTCGTGACCATAGGTGAGGGTCGGAACGTAGATCGAGCGGTAAATCGAGAGCTTCACCTTTTGGCTCAGCTCTTTCTTCACCACAACGGACCGATACAGAGTCCGCATCACTGCAGACGCTGCACCGATCCGCCTGTCGATCTCCCGCTCCATCCTACCCTCACTCGTGAACAAGACCCCAAGATACTTGAACTCCTCCACTTGGGGCAGGATCTCATCCCCGACCTGAAGACGACACTCCACCCTTTTCCGACTGAGGACCATGGTCTCGGATTTGGAGGTGCTGATCCTCGTCCCAGCCGCTTCACACTCGGCTGCGAACCGCTCCAGTGAGAGTTGGAGATCCCGGCTTGATGAAGCCAACAGCACCACATCATCTGCAAAAAGCAGAGATGCAATGCTGAGGCCACCAAACCGGAACCCCTCAACGCCTCGGCTGCGCCTAGAAATTCTGTCCATGAAAGTTATGAACAGAATCTGTGACAAAGGGCAACCTTGGCGGAGTCCAACCCTCACTGGAAACGAATCCGACTTAATGCCGGCAATGCGGACCAAACTCTGGCAACGGTTGTACAGGGACCGAACAGCCTGTATCAGGGGGCCCGGTACGCCGTACTCCCGAAGCACCCCCCACAGGACTCCCCGAGGGACCCGGTCGAACGCCTTCTCCAAATCCACAAAACACATGTGGACTGGTTGAGCGAACTCCCACGCTCCCACGACTTAAAAATATTAATTGTAATTAATTGCATGACTTCAATATCTAACTCACGATTAATTGCAAATTTTATATCTGTTCTAA
The DNA here is from genome assembly GCF_051991245.1 of Festucalex cinctus. NCBI lineage: Eukaryota > Metazoa > Chordata > Actinopteri > Syngnathiformes > Syngnathidae > Festucalex > Festucalex cinctus. The sequence continues at coordinate 51,741,697 of NC_135411.1, forward strand.
ATGTACAATAAAATGTATAATAGGTTTTCATACTATTGTTAACATAAAACTGTATAAAAAAATTAAATAGAAATATAGCTGCATCTTTTAGTCAATGATACAATAATTTCATCGTGAATCACAACATTGAGTTGAAATTAAAAAATATGTACCTTACTGTAAAAAAAAGGATTGTCATATTGATTTGTGTTGAGGTCATTTTCTGCCACTAGATGGCATAATTGCATTTTTTAAGACGGTGACAGCAAAGTGCATTTTTCTTTTCATATTAAGAGCTATCTAATCTTTACCATGAAGTAACTTGTGAATTTCTGCAAATTTTTAAACTTGTAAATAACTTGACCGCAGTCTCCACAAATGTATACATTATTATTAAATTTATTACTGCTTAATTTATTGAGGTGGACGTGTCTGCTGCTTTGCGACTGGAATTCCCGCAGTACAGGCTTTCCAAGTAAGCGGCGGTCATTAATTGTGCCTTGAGAAAATGTGTGGCGTTAAAAGAACTTTAAATGAATTCAAAATCAACACACTATTTTTGACACTCCTAGAACAGAGGTTTGGATACTTTTTAGATCATCCACTATAGGACTTTAGTCGGCACATGTGGACCAGTGATTAAAAATGTGTTTATCTTTTTGTGCCCTGGGACATACCATTGATCAGTACAGGCCAGGGTGTACTCTGTCTCTTGCCCAAAGTCAGTTGACATAAAGAAGGTGTGTTATCAACAATGTTGCATACTCTCCTGATGAACATTCCTGATGTCTCCACAGCTGGCCTGCACCGTCATAGCGGGACTCCTTCTTAGTAGTTGCCAGCTTTGTGTGGATGCTGCTGGAGGCCTTCCAGCTTCATCTGCTGGTCCAAAGATCTCCAGGGTGCAGGTGATCCAGAGCGATGGACTTCCCAGGCTCCTCCTCTACTTGATTGGCTGCGGTGTTCCGTTTGTGATTGTGGGCGTTTCTGCGCTGGTGTACTCTAATGGATATGGAGCCACAACTTCAAAGGAGTGAGTTGCATGATAAAGAAAATACAGACGTGTGTGCGTTTATACATGAGAGAAGACTAATGTTGGGGTGAATTTCAGCTGCTGGCTTTCACAAAAGCGTAACTTCAACTGGGCTCTCTCAGCACCTGTCATTACTGTCCTTGCAGTGAGTATGAAGTCGGCTCTCAATCACAACATTATTGCTCAAGATATTTTGCTATGAGATCTAACTGGTCGGATTCTAAACTCGCTGTGACTTGCTTCTTCCACCAGCTCAACGTCATCTTGTTCTGTGCTACTTTATGGAGTTTGAGGCCGACCTTGGCCGACATGAGAAGTGATGTCTCTCAACCCAGAGACACAAGGTGATTACTGTAGGTGTATAATTGTGTTAAAAAAGAAAAAAAAGCTAAATTTACTCATGGTAGACTAATAAAAAAAGCAAAGTGATTCCCGTTTGCAACACATCATAACATACATCCATTTCCCCACAATAAAAATGTCGTCATTCAATATTTTTCTTTTTTAAAATACTTTTTTACAGGTTGATTGTTTTTAAAATTGTAACCCAGTTTGTCATATTGGGCTGCACATAGTTTATTGGTCTATACCAGAACAACCTGTTCTTCCATGTCCTCTTCATACTTCTCAACTCTCAGCAGGGAACTTTCCTCTACATTGTCCACTGCATGCTCAACAAAGAGGTTAGACCAACTGATTGCTACTAATACGAAATGTGATGTGGCCATATTACCATGTTATCTGCACCAAAGTCTTAAAAATGCTTGCCAAATAAAAGTGTTTGTAAAATATATGGAGTATTACAAAAGACTGATTCAATTTCGTTTGTATTTTCTAGATTAGGGAGGAGTACAGAAAATGGTTGACGTGTTCATTCAACAAGCAACAAGATGGTTCTGTGGTGACGATATTGTATTTGTTTTTCTTGTTTTCTGCCTTGTGTGACATTCACATAAGAATGCTCAACTCATGCACATTTCTTGCCCCTTCAAAGACCCCTTCAAAGTTTGTAAACAATGTGACTCAATTTAATGGGCGGGGCTTAGCTGGAGGCAAAAACACCTCAGTGGCGTGTGGTTCTAACACCGGTCAGCATATTTTCACAGAAAGTTCACGTCGGAATGGACACAGAAAAAGGCCATTTGAGTTAATATGTGAGTAAACTGACTCCCCACAACCGTGAATGTTACTTTAAAGAGTTAACTCTGACTGATGGGCCGATATTTACTGACCCCTACGCACTCACGCACTGGATAGACGATTCAACGGGACTACCCACCGTGCAATGGCCGGACATTTAAATCTACCTTATAGAAAAACTGAGCGTTTATACTCAAGATAATCTGAAGGCCTATGAATCATTACATGTCTACAACTACGTCTTGAATGGACATGTTCAAAATTTAGAATATAACAACTTGAGCGAGGACTTTTGTGTCGTGTGGTCGCAAGTGCTGCCCTGTCAACGACAGGGACAGAAGACGAGGATATACGAGGCATGTACCTGATCTCCTACAAAATTTGACAAGAAGTTATCGGAACCATTGTGGGGGCTTTCGCCTCGACAAAACTGAAACATACAGCTAACGTTTGGTTAGCTAGCGGTTAGCATTTGAGCATGTAGCATGTAAACACGGACTTTTTGTAAATCCGTGAATGTAAAAATAATCCCTCAAATAATGACTAACTTAAGTAATTTCAATCACAACTAAGTCTAGCCCATATCATTGTCCAGGCGGAATCTGATAGTTAATTCTTACCTGATATGAAGTGTGCGCTGCAAACATGAGCATTGTTGATGATAGCCTCAGTCCAGTCCTTTCGCCTAATCGCGTTTAACGACAGCCGTCTGCGATTACTTGACTGGCAGAGGCTAGGATGCGATAGAATTTCAAGTTTTTTTTGGTGCTTATACGGTTCTGGCAACCAAAACCACAACAAGACGATTTTTTCTACAGACAACCAGCGTTACTTCTAGCTGCACTTCGTTGACTACAGCGGTTGTTTTTGCCTCCAGTAAACACCGTGACGTCATCGTGACGTAGGCCATGAAAGGGTCTATATATTACACAAACTTAACAATGTAGAGATAAACGTAAGGGGTCTTTTGGATATGTTATTGAGCATTTTAGGGCATATTGCAATATTAAATATTTTCCCAAAGATAAGGGAACCACTGTATAATAAGTAACAGCTACACATCCTACCATAAGATGCTGAACAGACACAAGAAAACAAGGTGATTGCAGAGTGATCCTGACATCTTGTGTTTTGTAGGTATAGCTTAAATAAAGATATTGTGTACTGTAGCGTCTTATAGTGCATATTTTATGTCATTGGTTATAGGTTTTCTGTTCTATGGATATCTTTACATTTTTCATCTAAGCCTTTAATGGTACTCGTCTATGATGGCATCACAAAAAGACATGAAACATGCCAAAGAAAGAGTTTGTGGGATTGATCTTCTAGATTCTCACTGAGCCCTAATCTGACTTTTGAGGAACTTCTTTTTGTACTGCTTTAGTCATGTTAAACTTTAGATGGTTCTCATTTATAAATGCAAATATTTTGAGATATCCATCCAGATGGGTATGAGGTGTGCTTATTATTGTGACTGATGCAGTAGACGGCTGTTTTGCTATATAATAATCGGAAGGTGCATGTAAAATAAATATGAATCTTGTTCTTTCAACAGAACGATGCACAGTCAGTGTCTGAAGATTTAGACAAAGCTGAGGAGGAAGTTCACAGTGTAAAAAACTGAAGAAATCCGTTATAAGACTTGACTTCAAACATCATCCAATTGGAACCATATCATTTTATTGGTTTGGTTGTGATGTAACCTACATACTGTACATATATGTGTGCATCCATTATTGTATCCAATAAAACATTCAAACAACTAAGTGTACATACTTTCCACACTTTGCAAATGCCCCCCGCAGCAAATAGTTTGTGTGCTACAGCTAAACAGTCTTATTAAATACTGTATGTCATGTCAAAAAAGTCATTAAATGTGAGAAAGCACATGAAGGGCTTGTCCCCTTTTGTATAATTTGTTTACAGTAGCTTTGAGTCGCTAACAAACACAACAATGTGCCTGTCTAATAGAAGCAAAGGCTCCACAATGTAAAACATTTATGCCTATGGTGACATTTCCCTTGTCAAATACGTCTCAGTTACTTTACAAGACAAATGGAAAGGACTGACAAAACAAAACACTGCCACACTGAAACTAAATTTATTTTCCTACAATGGAGGCTGATGCAAACTTGAAAATAAAACAGATTTGAAATGATGGATTTCTCTGTGCTACTTCTTGATATATAATAAGTCACCATCTTGGCATAATGAGTGAGACTTTTTGCGTGAAAATTTTGCATGATATGGTTTAAAAAGTAAAGGTGTCATTTTCCAACAGAATGCAAAGAATATAGATAGAAATTTATAAATGAGTGTATTTTATTCCTTCCTTCTTTTGTTGTTATTTTCTTGTTAGATGTTTGATCACTATACATTACATTAAAATTTGAAAATACCTTAATTTGTATGTTCACAATTTATCCTGAAACTAATTGATTTCCCTGGAGCAGTTTAACATCTCAAATAGGAATAAAATTTCTGTTGTTGAATCCCATGTTGATAATTGCCATTTAGGCAAATAAATAATGAATAAAGTTGTTAAAATGAGCTCATTGCACTGGCAGGTAATATCAGTAAAATAATATGACATTATTATGAAGTAATCAAACATAATTGGAAATGCTGTAGTGACAAATTATGCATTGTCAAATATTTACACTCAGGATTGAGTTTGCATGATGTGATCCAGTTTATATTGCACATTATAATTCCTCATTCATTAAACACTTTCTGACTGTTGTGACAGCTTGTTTCCTCCGCGTCACTCCGGGCTTCTGTGTCATTCTGTTTGATTAAGGGAATGAGGTTTTCTTTCTTTCTAACTATTTCATTTTTGCGAATACTGCTTTTCAACCGTGCCACAGTAAAAGTTCTTCGTTGAACACCTCTATCGATCTGGACTGAAAATAATGACACACTAAAATTAATTCTCATCATCTCATCCACATGCAAAACATTAGGGTGCATTTTAGGTTCATCCTGGAATTTAATAGAAAGCCAAACATCCCTAACTTTTTTTGTGAGTACAGTAGCGTATAAAGCAAATTTGAATAATTATTCACACTAGCTTCTCAGTCATAGTAACATTTATTTGTCAGGCTTCAAGAACATTCTGTGTTAAGAATGGGGCTTAAGCTAAAGCAAGCTTAAGCTTTAAGGCAAATCCCTCGACAGTCTCTCACCGCATATCCAACAGCAACACTGATGTAATTTGCAGTGGTCACCGTTAGATGTCAGTAAAGAGCTGAAAAACTACAGCTGGTCTGATTTATTAACGCTCTGTGTTTCACACGTTCCCTTTAGTAGCCCTAAAACCCAGACCATAACTCTGCTAGTTTTTACGCACCTGTAACACATTGCTCCCATCATGCAACATAATAGTCCAGCTCACCTCACTATCGATTGACAATTATAACATCATCATCTCTGACAAGGTATCATTTTTTTTTCTTTTTTTTATTTGATCTCATCATTTGATGGTGAAAACGTGCACAGTGTGCTGTCTGGTGAGAATACATGCAGAACGACGAAGGTGTACATTGATGTGCTTTTTATTTGCACTGCATATCGCAACGTGGGCGACATCTGCAATGGCGCAAGCAGGAAGAATTTAATAATGATCAGTCTGAGTCGTATGCCTGAGTGCACAGCTGCAACTTTGAACATACAAATAATGATTATGATGATGGTTATTGAAGCATATGCATAAGCATCATCTTATTAGTGTCGTGTCCACCTGAGAGCGGATTGAGTCCCATTCTGCCCAAGTATGTGTGTGCAGACATATGAACACAGATTAAATGGCACGCTAAAGAGCTAATTTACATCAAATTTATTCCGGGTATTAAATGGTTATCTATAATATACTGTAATACATTTAGCTCTTGACATAGGGTTCAGGTGCTGTGTCTTTCTTTGACTCTGTCAAAGATGTATTTAACTAAGTTTATGTATTTATTTATTTATTTATTTATTGTTGTAATTTGCAGTGGAGGACAAATACACAGCATCTTACTTAAAAGTGTGCATGTGTTGGATTATACAGGGCACATATTATAATAATAATAATCAATACTAACGAAGAACCTCTCAGGGTCAAATGAGAACTGAGACATCATTTTTACTGCAACTCCTGTATTGTCATCCATTAGATAGATTTCCACTCCTGGATTTTATTCAAATTTTACTCTCTTCTTTCGTGGATGCAGAATGATGTAATAGGACCTTAACCGCCTTCAGACGAGCAAACTTGAACTGTACTTGAGTATTCTCATCCATACTGGACTGCAGCAGACCAGACGCTAGAGTGGCTCCAGCGCAAACATTATCCAGACACATTTTGAAAGTCTCCAAATAAGCGTTCCAGACAATTTGTGTGCCCGGCTTTGACATGAATTCTAAACTGGTAAGGGGACAAGAGCACAGTGTTGGTATATCGGAGTCCCAGTCTCCTTGCTTCTCTTCACAATACAGTACTACACTCGGTAACCATGGAAACACACTGGCAGCACGAGAGTCGTGAGACCACTCTGCTGAAATGCCTCGTGTGGTAAACAATCCTGCCATCACAAGTGAACATGCGTGCAGCCCAGTTTGGCAAATTAGGAATAAAGTACATGAAGAGGATGAAACAGGCTAGCATGAGCATGTGCATTATGTTTTGTTTGACTTTGGTTAAATAACCTTACAAGGCACATATAACGGTTACGGCAGTTTCAAATGTCTTTAATACTATAGACATTAGAAATTAACACCCTTGAGGAAAATGACATATTTAAGTTTTATTTTCTATGCAGAAATACAGAATGGACAAAATAATCCATGTGTACACTTAAACTAATTCTACTTTTGTTTTAATCAAAGCATTTAGGATGTTAATTGGTGACTATTCGACTTTATTGGGAGTTTATTAGAGTATACTGTTTACTGTTTACTGATAGATTGACTTAGGTTTTTTTTTTTTTTTTTTTTATGTCAGGGTGTAAATTTTCTTAAGTGCAGGATATTCCATTTGAATGTCTAAGTGAATTTTTGAATTTTTTATTTATTTTATTTTTATTAATTTTATTCTGCAAAATGTCTTCTTTTTATTATTATTATTATTTTTAAAACTTTTATACAGGACAATATAGACATTGTAAAACAAATGGAAGTACAGCCAAAAACTATGGAATGTAGGTGAAAACTCTCGAGTAATCACTGATACCGATACCAAGTACTGATACTACAACATAAAATTGCAAAAAATGAATAGCTACTTTCTATTCTTCTAATTTCTAGTTCCTGATCATAAAATGATCAAAGGAGGGCAGCCATTACTGGTATCAGCCATTGCCACAAATACGATCCCTTGAAATATGGCCAGGTATTGGCCCAATGCAGATCTGGGGTGTATTTCCAAAAGCATGTTCAACAAACACTGAGACTAATCCTGAACAGCGAGTTGACATACACTGAGAAAGGAAACTCTGGGGCCTATTCACTAAAGGTTTGCGTCGCCTTTGCACCGCGCTAACCGGCAAAAATGGAGCAATCTGCGAGCGCCTAATTCACTAAACACGCGCAGATGGGGAAATCCGTCACTACGTGCTCTGCCAAACAGATTGCGTCACGGTGCGCCAGTGTTATTTGTGCGTATGTAAATTAGGTAATTTGCATACATTTGACGCAAAATATGCCCACCCCAATGCAAATGAGACTCATTGATATGCAGCGTCTAATTCGCTAATGCAAGCGCAAATTGCAACACCGCGTTTGCGTGACGCAAATAATGTTTTTGGAAAGCATGTATTACCCTGACGCACCTCGATCTCCGGCAGTGCATGCTGCACAACATGCACGGCCGATCACACAGAGAGGAGAAAAAGAGAGAGAAGGGGAAATATTTCTGTGTTAGTTTAGGACACTTAACGTAACCCGGGCTTATTGGCAATGGCGGGGAGGCATTTTACGATCATTCTTACGTGCCAGATGAATACTGTACACCCACGCCAACCTCTGAGAATATATTTTTAAAACACGATCGCACCAATAATTTGTACTTTATGAATGAATGACGTCGTTGTCGTCCTCTCTGCTTAATGGCGCTATAAATGCTTACTCTCGGTCCAACCTCGCTTTCTGATAATGTCATCTTTCTCACAACTGTTACTATAACAACCATGTTCTTGGCGCAAATCCGTTGGTGTGGTAAATCCGTTGTGTGGTAAATCAGGTGCAAATTTGCTCCAAGCTGTCAGTTTTGTGGGCGTGTTTGCGCCGGTATATGATTAGAGCAATATCCTTAGTGAATAGGTGGGTAATGATTTTATATTTCATCCAAGTTTTTTATATTTCATCCTAAGTCAAGTGTGCTTCTCCCTCGCAGGTTTCCCTTGTAATATTATTGTGATTGCAAAGGACTACACTTAAATTTACGCATTGGCCCGACACCCGAACAGCAACGTTCTCCCACGCCGCCTTCCTCTATGGGGAGCCACTGCGGTGTTGCACTTGTTTTTTTCTTTTTTATAAAGACATGTTCAAATTCGCCATATGATTGCATTTAGAATTCCAGGGCGGTGCCACGCTCTGCTTCCCCATTGCCATGGTGACTCGACAAATCGGTGCTCCATTGAGGCGGTCTTTTAAGTCTGGTGGCAACTACTCAACGTTTATATAACTCACTGGAATCAGCTGTACTGGCACCGAAAACACAGAGGGGCATATTCACTAAGAATGCGCTGCGTCCGATAATAGCGCGAAATATTGCACCACAACTGCACTCGCAGTCTGCGCCCAGTTACCCAACTATTCACTAAGGATATTGCTCTAATGATATACCGGCGCAAACACGCCCACAAAACTGACAGCTTGGAGCAAATTTGCACCTGATCTACCACACATGGCAACGGATTTGCGCCAAGAACATGGTTATAGTTATGTTATGTTATAGTAACAGTTGCAAGAAAGATGACATTATCAGAAAGCGAGGTTGGACCCGTTCGGTGCAGAAACATTTTCCTCATTTAGCGCCATTAATCTGTACAGAGCAGACGTCATTCATTCATAAAGTACGAATTATTGGTGCGATCATTTAAAAAATGTATATTTTCAGAGGTTGATGTGGGCGTACAGTATGCATCTGGCACGTAAAAAATATCGGAAAATGTCCCCCCAACCCCACCACTATTGCCGATCAGCCCGGGTTACATCATCTGTCGTAAACCAAAATATAGAAAAATGTCTCTGCGTGATCAGCCTGAGGGGGGACGGGCTCTGCATGCCACCATGCACTGCTGTCATGATCCCGGGATTGAGGAAGCACCAAGTTTACACCAGCCTATTTATTTATTTATTTATTTATACGTTATTTGCATCACTCAAATTCCATGTGGCGATTAGCGATGAGTCTCATTTGCATTGGGGTGGGCATATTTTGTATCAAATGTATGCAAATTATCTAATTTACATACGCGCAAATAACACCTGCACAATCTGGTTGGCAGTGCACTTAGTGACGGATTTCCCCATCTGCGCACGTTTAATGAATTAGGCGGTCCCAGATTGCTCCAATTTTACCGGTTAGCGCCGAGCAAAGGCGACGCAAACCTTTACTGAATATGCCCCTATATGCATATTTACGCAAAAAGTTGCTGCAGCGGACTGCATGAATGAGGAAATGAATTGTCGTGTGTGGCTGAAAGGAGGCGGGTACAGGGAAAAACTCGAGGTTCATTGTGACAAACCTGCTACCAACCAGGTTAGGTTGATGGACCATGTTACTATGGTAACTGACCGAGAGCTTAAATGACCTCTTTTTATGAAACAGGCTAGAGTTACTTCTTTTCCTCTGGTTTCAGTTACTTCCCTTTCTGAAACGGAAGACGCAGACTTTCCCATGTTTCACAGTTTCTTGACCCAGCGAAATACACCCATGGTATTGGCAGGCATCTCTAACAAATACTGTAGCTCCAGAAACTTACTCAGGTGTGGTTCTCTTTGCTGAAGCTTCACATAAAATCAAACTCAGCAGGACAATGTCTGAGCTGTAGTTAATTGGTTGCAGCTGTGTGTCTTTTCACTCTGATAAATTATTTATGATGATCAAGACATAACACAGGCCAAATATTTTTTTTCTCCATGGTGGGGGGTTGGGTTGGTTGGGGGCTATGCCATCACAGTACATAAAATTTTGCATTCAAAGTAGCTATCATGGGAAAAAAAAGTCAATTTAACACTTGTCAAGTGCCGGTGTGTCTGTAGTCGGATTTCCATGTTGTGAAGATGATCGTGAAAGGTTCTCTCTAGGTTTATAGGTAAGGCGGGTTAGACTGGGTGTTGGTAGTTTCACAACTGCGAGCATGACTGTATTTGCGCTGCTATGGGCATGAACACAGTAGACGTTTCTAAAATGTTTCCTCCTTTTTTATGAACACAATGTGTCTGATGAGGTGCTGCGATAATCAAAACAAATGACGGAGGATTAAACACTCAAAATGTACAAAGATGCAGGATGACTAAAGAGAGACATTGCTGGATGACTCATTTGTGCTTCCAATTCTTGTTTTCGCCTTGTGATAGTCCTCCCAGACTACACTGACGCAGCGCATGCACTTTAGAGTCTTGCAGCAAATGCAGCTGGGATTATTAGAGCATGATTTTACAAGTTACAAGTGCTGTTTGTCTTCGCTGTTTGGATGGTGTGGACGTCTCTTAGGTTTTATCAATGCGTGGGACATTCAAGGCCAGCAGTAATAAATTACCTTTGAGGCGAGAAATAAAATCATGGCTATTATGCCACAGCTGTATAAGACGCACAAAGTCACCCATTGTGTGCGAAACCATTTAGCACCTCATCACACATGACCACACATCCTCCCAGAAACAGCAATAGATAACAGCTTTGCCGAGCGTCATGCCAAGACAAGCCATTGTGCTATTGCTTAACACTTGAAGTACTGATAATGACAAAATATTAATGAGAGTTTCAGTACCGCATCAGTCTCTGGAGCAAATGGTCTTCCTGCCGAAGAGAAAAAAAGACAGATATGGAGCAAGGGCGAGTTAATGAGTTGTGCACACGTGCCTTTGCGTGTGCGCGCCTGCCGCTGTGAGCGAGAATGAGGAGTGTTAATTGAGTAGGATCACACCTTCCGTTTATTGGTTTCTTTCAGTATGGTTAAACAGGGAGATTGAGACATCCTTACTGTAGATAATTCAAAATTACATAATAAATATAATCTGTTAAAAAAAAAAATCTGTTTCTGACCCCGTCTTGTGCATCTAATTTGTTATCCCCCACAGCCTCATGCTGACCTGTTACCTTGTTTTCCCAGAAAACCCTATCATCATGGAGTGTTAGTTTAACACAAACTATTTTGAAGTTTGAGTGAAATGCAAGAGCATGACAAATTATTTCCATCTCATAATCTGTTTCCCCCTTTGTAGGCTATTTCAAATTGGTGTGCAGACTACGTTCGGGGGGCCAATTTCAGTCAAACGTATACTTTCTAGCGGCCCCCGGCATATTACAAAAAACAACTTTTGATACGACCTGGCTGTAGCCCTGATAAAATGTGGAGTTGGGGGCTTATGACACACACGTTCCCCATCTGATAACTACTACAACTTATACTACTAAAAAATTTGCTTTACAGTGTTTTTTTTCCCCCTAGAAATGCAAATAAAAAAATTACAGCTAGAAACAACATTTCTATAAAGCCTCGTTAATAAAGATAATTCATCCCTCGGAGGAAAAAGTTTGGACACCTCTGAAATAGATGCACAAGATGAGTTCTGGAACAGCTGACTTTTTTTTTTTAAATTGATGTTGTCACGCCGCCACCGGCGTGACGGCCCATGCTTTTGTTTTTGTTATCCATGTTTCCTGTTTTACTTTGAAAACCCTAACTCTCCTCTCACCCCAGGTCACTTACCCTTCCTGCAGCTCACTGATTACCGGTCCACGCCCATGATCACCACCACCTGTTCCCAATCAACCCGGACATAAAAGCCACCTGATTCCTCCCCTCTGGGCCGAAGTGTCACACACAGTTAGTGCATGGAAGCGTCCCACAGTCCTCGAGTCCTCGAGTCCTCGAGTCCTCGAGTCCTCGAGTCCTCGAGTCCTCGAGTCCTCGAGTCCTCGAGTCCTCGAGTCCTCGAGTCCTCGAGTCCTCGAGTCCTCGAGTCCTCGAGTCCTCGAGTCCTCGAGTCCTTGTTCCTGTTGCCTTGTTGTTTTGCCTTGCTTTTGTGCCTTGTCTTGTTTTTGTGCCTTTTCCTCCAGTGGAGCGCCTTTTGTTACCCCTTTTGCCTTGTGCCTGTTTTTTCCTCCCTAGTGGAGCGCTTTTTGTTCTCCACCTTTTTGATTCCCCCTTTCTCCTCTCAGTGTGAGAGGAGACTGCTGCTGCCCGGCAATAAAACCTGTTGCCTCTGTGGCCTACCTTATCCTGCATCTGGGTCCTACCTCCTCTCGTCGTGACAGATGTCAATTCATATTGACCGTTTTAACAGATGTAACGATGTAAGATGTAACACGATTTTGACTTAAAAAAAAAATCATTCTTTTAAAGGGGCTGTCTGCCGGTTTCACTCAGGAAAATGCACTTTTTAAATACAGGATTTAAATAAACTAACTACTTTTCAAGTTATAGATATGAGTTTTTCATAACGTGTGGGGGTGGTTTTGTCCTAAACCCCCACACCCCCAGCCTGTATTTTGCCATTTTGTGTTTGTTTTGTAAATAGCGGGACATTTCTGTGGAAAGACAGTGTTTACACCCCTCCAGCCAATCGCAGAGCGGGGGGTGGCGCAAACGGGCCGGGTGAACGTGTCGGCTACGTGACGTCACTCCCGCGGCAATTTGAAAGCACGCACAGATTTTATTTTTCTTTCACTCACTCATTCACACATGCAAGCTTCTGTGAGTGAGTGAGTGAGTGAGTGAGTGAGTGAAAAAAAAATAAAAAATCCGTGCGTGCTTTCAAATTGCCGCGGGAGTGACGTCACGCAGCTGACACGTTCGCCCGGCCCCGTTTGCGACACGCCACCCCCCGCTCTGCGATTGGCTGGAGGGGTGTAAACACTGTCTTTCCACAGAAACGTCCCGCTGTTTACAAAACAAACACAAAATGGCAAAATACAGGCTGGGGAGGTGGGGGTTGAGGATGAAATTACCACAAAAGATTAACAAAAACACAATTGTGTAGACTGAAAGAAAGTTAAAGTGTGTACATCCTGTATTTAAAAAGTGCATTTTCCTTTGTGAATCCGGCAGACAGCCCCTTTAAAATCCATACTAGTCGTCAGATGAACGGGCAATGCAATTTGCTTGTGAATTGAGTCAATATGTGGAGGAACTCAATGTGTGCGTACATTAGCAAGTAAGTGCCTCAACATTAAGTGTTATTAGAGATTGGATGTTGTTTATGTGCATTGCTGTTATGTACAAAGTACAATATTGTGCTTTTTGTTTTTTTTAGTAGGAGCATTTTTTTTTACAATATCATGACCTTTTTTTTAATATCGCCATCCTCCCCGCAATATCGTGATAATTATCGTATCGTGAGGTTCATATCGTGATATCGTATTGCGATGTTTGGATGTTGTTACATCCCTAATAAGCAATATAATAACATTTTCTTTGGCGAGATGGCAGAGGTTGCAATTAACTTTTGTAACCGCTTCTTGCCATTCACAAAAACTCACAGTCATTACAAGACCATTGTTCCAGAAGCATTCTCTCTTGTTAATATGCATTTCAGCAAATTCCAATCTCATCAGTTTTTAGTTATTTCAGTTTATTTTCAGTTTATTTGCCTGTGTCGTGTGTACAAAAAAAACAAACAAAAAAAGCAACACTGTACCTACTTGAAATAAACAGAAGGCTCAGAAATTCTCTGGGGATGCTTTGCTAAATCCGGCATGTGGTGAGTTGAATCTGTGTTGGGTGCAAACAAATCTTCAGGCATTCTGGAGCAAAGTGTGTCTGAAAACTTGGTCCGACAGGAGAAAGGCATACAGCTAACAAAAAAAGACAAACATGTCAAGTCATGTTTATTTGTATAGCCCTGAATAAAAAAATAAAAAAAAAAAAATAAAAAGTAATCTCCAAGTGCTCCACAGGACCTCAGTTCACAAAGATAAGAGACATTCTATTGCAGGATGACCAGGCTGCAATTGTCATATATCACATAGTATGATGCTGTACAAGCTTAGTTAAAACAGCATGAGAGTCCATTGAGGGGATATTCCTCAAATCGTGTCCTGGTTGGTCAATGCAAAAGCCTTACAGCAACAGCCTCAATTTAATCGTCACCACCTAACAGCAGAGGAGAGGGGACGAGAGAGGAGAAGTGGCAGTAAAACAGGCCAAAATGTAGATATCAAGGGTTTGGAAGGGCAAGAGTTAATTTGCAGACTAGTTGTGGTTTAACTAAATGTGAGAGGGGAAAATGAGTTTTAGGATTAGCTTTCAACATTTCTGCGGAGGTGGCTGCTCTAATTTCATCAGGTAGGGCAAATCGAGAATGGCTGAGGGAAAAAAAATCAGACTATTCTCAAGAGTCCTGATATAAATAGTATTGGACATATGTGAAAAATTGTGAAACATAGAGACTTTAATATTGATGACAAGGTGGCCTATAATTTCTCTGGTGACCCCACATTACGTTTACTGTAGTGGGCTTTCGTGTTGGTTGAACTGCATGCAGTAGCTGGCATACAGCTATTTGAATGCTAATACTCTTTAAACTTTTGTCTTCAGACACGGTGTGATAAAGTTGATCCGTCTAGTGTTTGGCTTGGCTATTTAGCTTTTAGATCTCTCTTGGCTGATTTAAACACACATTTATCACTCTCCATTTGTACTACGATTAAGACTACATGACACTTTACAACTGTGGGGGAGCTTTAGCACAAAAACAACCAAAGATATACTATATATTAGAGCTGTCAAATGATTAAATTTTTTAATCAGATTAATCGCATCTTAGAATTTTGATTAATCATGATTAATCACTGACTTAAAAAGGCTTTTTTTCCCCAACATATTTTGCCAGCTAAATTTGAAGCGCACCTTGTTATGTGTTAATTTTTTAGACATTTAATGTTATGAGGACGTCTTCAAAAATGTATATTCACTGCACACGCTCATCTTGCTTTTTCTAATCAATTAATTATTTGCATAATTTAAAATGGGAAAAAAATGACCTACGGCATATGTAAACATTTATTAAATACTTTACGTTAATGCATGTAGTTATGTTTATTGCTCAAACTCCAACAGCTACCTTTAATGTAACCATCTGCTGTCGGCTAAAAAGGATCATCTGCGGTCAAAATTCATAGTGTGATTAATCTGTGGTAACACAATGATTAATGCACTAATTTTTTGTGAGTAATTAATTAGTTAACGCTTTAACTTTGACAGCACTAATATATATTCATGTATGGAAGTTTTCTAAATTCTTCAAAAGCATGCAAGTTATGTTCATTGAATTCTCTAAACTGTCCTCAGGTGTGAATGTGAATGGTTGCGTGCCCTGTAATTGACGGAGGTAAGCTCCAACTCATGCCTGGCCCTGAACTCAAAAATCTTATCAATGTATCGTCAGCATAATTATATTGCTGTGGCTGTTATAGTTTACAGTAGAATAAGGCTCTCAAATGTTATCGTTGGCCACAGTGTAGTTATGATTTCTGTCAGAGGGCTGTTATGACGGAATACATAGAGATGTACAACTGATTCATCGTATTCCTACATAGACACAACAGATTGATGGGAAACTAGTTTTGAAATTCTAAATAATTGAAAATAGTCAACCATTGTTAAAGGTGTATTGTGCCGTTTCAAAAGGTTATATTAAAGCGTTTTCTACATCATGCATGCTCCACCAATGCCCAGATGAGTACGAAGAGCACTGTTTTACTCTGACTCAGCTTTTATCTTCCCTTTGTAGTAGAGTGTGCGGACCCCGCACACTCCACAGTTTCTTTGTGGAGGGGAGTGGTAGAGTGGTGGAGGGTGATGTCATGCACGTCCCAGTGGAGTAACGGACATTAAGCTCGTGCACGTACTCGCACGCGCACCATGAACACAGATGCTGCAGTCACAAGTAAAAAAGTGACAAACTTTTCATCATTTATTGTCTTTATCTTTGTCCATTTATTGTTTTTATCTTATTTCATAAGCATTTCATACAATTAAGTAGTTCACCATATCATTTCATGCAGGGAGATAGTGGCATAGTGTCATATACGTTGTGCTACGTGAAGTTATGTTGAATATTTATGAATGAAGAAAGCTATCTAGTTTTATACTCGAGTAAATTGTGTTTTACCATTCATGGTCTGTGTTTCCAATGGGGTCACCATTGTAGAGTGACCTCACATTGTAGACCATTGGTGAAGTTGGGGTACTTTTTTTTTTCCGAGTTCAAGTTCGAGTTCCCGTCCAAACTTCCTGGTTTGAAGTTGGAAAAGTTTGACTTCCGACTATCCTTGAATGTAACATACGTCCCATGTTTCCCCTCTGTCTGTGTCGATCCATTGTTGTTTCCTCCCGTCATGCTGCCGCTGTTTTGTTGTCGTTTCCCATTGAGCTGCAGTAACCTCGTCGCGTCTCTTGCTTCGTTTTTTGTTTGGATTATGGACTTTGTTGTCTTCATGTTTACCTACCAGTGTTTTTGTTCACCTCCCTGCTTTATTTAATTAAAACATTCCTGGACTTCATTCCTCTGCCTCCTCTCTCCGCTTCCCTGCACTTGGGTCCTAACCACACTGCAACCCGGACGCAACGCGTGGTGTGCCGGGGTCTGTAGTTTAATACCTGGAGTGTTGAACAGCTCTGCATCATCCTAATATATGTATTTTAATTAGTGTATTTAGTGACACAGCTCTCTGTAATGCATTAACCCACTGTAAACAACAGCCAAGATTATTTAATACCTTTTCAACTGTAACTAAGCATTATTATCTGCTTAAAGGAAGATTGGCACATGCGGTATCTTGTAATGGTGCTGATTAGATTAAGCAAAACTACTACTGGTAATAACTACATATGTTCTTCTTATCTACAGTATAGGGCATTTAGCTGTTGGTATGATATAAGGGAGACATACATCCAGTGACATTCAAATATTTTCTCTCTGTGTCTGTCTCTCTCTCTCTCTCTCTCCCTCTCTCTCTCCCTCTCAGTCATCCTCTATACCACCGCGCTGCTGCTAGTGCAGCTGAGCCTGCGACGTTACGGTGGTGGATGAGAAAAAGAGAATAATCTCCCCTCTTTTTTCAGCTGCAGCCAAATGGACGCACTGTTTGGAGAGGAAACAAGTCAAGGTACAGTACTCAAATCTATCCCATCTTTAACACCCCTTGCCTTTAGAAATGACATAAAGCCTTGCAATGATGAATATTGTGAGAGAGATCATGCACCTGCACTTGAGACTTCTCTCTCTGCTGGCTTGAGATGTCTTCCCGCAGTATTTGGTTGTTGTTTTTTTTTAACCCTGATTTACAGCAGCGTGGGTTCAGCGTTAAGCATGGGAACAGTTTTGGCGACTGACCCATGTGAGAATGTTCCTTCTTTGCTAGTTGTTTCTGTGCACCACAAGATGATTTTAGGATGGTTAAAACGGGCATTGATTTAAAGTAAGGAAAGGAATGAGTCTGGCAGGGGGTGTGGTGGGATGATGGGTTGGGGGGGTCTTATAAAGGGGGGTGGGAGGAGGTGCAGCAAAAGAAAGATTGGAAGGGCTGCGCCATGGACAGATGTGCGAGAGGGATTTAGAGTCGTGGGAGGAATCACGCAGGGGATAAAACTGGCAGTGAGTGAGTGCATGTGTGTGTGTGTGTGTGTGTGTGTGTGAGGGTGAATGGCCCTGCTCAACAGCGCTGTTGACTTGCACACACACGTACATGCAGACTTCACCTGCAATGAGGGCTTGGGTGTCAGCTGCTTTGAGCACTCCTGCGTCTGCTCGAGATCGTGTGTATGACAGCGAGTGAGTGAGAGTGAGAGTGAGAGAGAAGAACAGAAATTCCCGCCACTGGCAGCAACAGTGTCCGGAGCACACAATTACCGCCCACACCTTTTGGACGGGCAGGCTCGGAAGACGATCTCAGGTTCAACAATAACTTGATAAATCAGTCTCTCCGTTCATTGTTTTAATTGTAACATATATGTTGTTGGCGTGAAGCGCAGTGGGTAACTTCAGCACCATGGATAGCGCACAGTGCTGAGCCAGCACGTTGGCGGGCTGTGAATCCCCTCCCTTCATGTTGGGGAGATTGCACGCTTGATTATGCACATGCATGCTTGATCAGATTAGAGCAAGCACGTTCTGATCACATTAGTCATTTGGGTGTTGGGGAGGGACACAATCGCATGTTATTTATAGTTCAACATGCTGCTATATGGACCTTCCATTACTGGCACAGTCTGTTGAGATTCAATTCAAGCATTGTAGCAAAAATTTGGCCTTAATGCTTGTTTTGATGTTAATAGGCAATCACCTGTGGTACCCTTTATTTGGTGCAGCCAGTGTATTATGATAATAATAATAATAATAATAATAATAATAATAATAATAATAATAATAATAATAATAATAATAATAAATATTAGGGATAGACCAATAATCGGCCGGGGCCGATTATCGGCGCCGATATTTGGCATTTTGACAAATATCGGCATCGGCCATGTTTTGAATCTGAAGGCCGATAAAGCTCACTGAGCAGGGGATACTTGCGAACGTAGCGAATTTGGGGTTTTCATCAGGATTTGTAAGATGTTCGCAGTCAGTTTTTATTTGTCGTAAACACATTTGGAACATATTCACACAATTTTTCACCGCAAAAATCTTTTTGAAACGTTTTTACGAACCCTAACAAAAACCCCAAATGAGCTACATTCACATGAATTTGTTACTCAGTGAGAAATTATATATAGTTTGAAAGAATTCCCCCCCCTCCCCATTTTACTGCAAATGAATATCGGCTTGAAATATCGGTTATCGGCTAACTTGACTACAAATAATCTGTATCGGTATCGGCCTTGAAAAAACCATATCGGTCTATCACTATAAATATAAATAAATATAATGTAACCAATGAAATTCAGACATGGATTTTGGATTGTGATTCAACACAATTATAGTTTTAAAAAAAATCATGAAAGGACAAGATTGAAAATAATTTGACCATATTCACAACCAAAGACTGTGCTTTAATAACCATCACGTGCCTTCAAACTCGTAAGAAGTTATTTAAAGAATGACAAGTAGTAACTGGTGTTTGGGGACATGGTGTGTACTGCTCTGAGCATGGATCAGAGGATGTGAAGGAAAAATTAGGATAAATTAAGGTTAATGAGGACTATAGGAAATAGATGAATGCATATGGAACTGTCGCAACAGGTAGACCCAAATGCAGGGAAGCAGGGTGAAGTGTCAAAGAATGCAGTCAAACAATGTTTAATAAACAAAAAAGAGGAGGCAAAAATGATCTATAACCTAAGAAACCAAAACAACAAAGTCCAAAAAAGGGTAAAACGAGACAAGGAGTGGAACATAACCGGCAACATGATAGGAGGAAAATGACAATGAATCGACACAGCCAGAAGGGAGACAAGAGACTAAATATACACACACCAATTGACACAACGAGATACAGCTGGGCAAGACACAAGTGGCGTGTAAGTCAGGCAAACACAGGTGGACAGGACAATGCTTGACGAGACAATGTGAGACACACAAGCCGAACATAACAGATCACAACTGAAACTTAAAGGAACATGATGACAAACTCAAACAAAACCCACTCAAAACTAGAACCCTGACAAAAGCAAAAAATAAAAAATAAACCAAAACCCAACCCAAACCATGACAGGAACAACAGAAACTAAAACTAGAATACTGTGGTGATTCTAATGTTTTCCTCTAATATTCTCAAAAAATGGTTCAAACAGCTGAGTAGAAAACAATATAAACTTGAGCATTATCTTCGTAAAGGAGTTTTTCTTGATGCATGTAGCTCACAAATGTGATCTCAAAAAAGTGTGTGTCTGGTGAGTGTGTATTTTAACGTGTATATGCAGCGTTTCAGTCGAATAGAATGAAATGGAAACAATATAACAACAAAGCTGCAATGAATAGCTCTGGGGAGTTGTCAATTGCTCCTTGAGTAAACATAAAACCTTATTATTATTGATAGTTTGCAATGCAAATATGAATAATTAAAATGTTACCTCCTGGGTTTCAAAATTTACATAAAGGTAGGTGGTGATTTTTTTTTTAAAGCTATTAAAGGAAAGGAGGATTCAGTGCTGCGTCAAACAAAAGACACATTTGTCAATAGGACATTTGCCCTGACCAATAATCAATAATTTGTACATGCGCCTTAAAGTACAATATGACTCTCCCCTACCAGTAGTCTTATAGTGAGTTGTAAATTTGCTGTCACTGCAGTCAATAGTGAAATCCCCTCCTAAGACCTTTGCGATCAATCACTAGCCACGCCCACATGCGCTACGTCAGGAATATAAGTGAAGCTGCCCTGGCCCCACATCATTTTCTCCGAGTTACTTCATTCCTGCATTGCTCTGTTCTCCCTCCAAAACCCTGCATTTATTTGTCACATTGTTTTTATCTACGGCTACAATCTTCCTTCCCGATATCGATGCTTTCCGATGTTGCTCGTGGAGGAATGATGAGCAGTCTCCGATCAATTGCAATCACAGATCAGTGGTGGAGAAGATGGGGAGAGGAAATCAGTAAAAGAGGCAGGCCCGGGAGACCTGAATAATGACCACCTACCTTGCAAACCCACTGCCTTGTTTCTCTGTAATCTGGAGTTCATCAGAACCGTATTGAACTATGTTAGTCATAATTCAGGAAATCCATCGTGCTGTCTGTCGGGGGTGCTCCTGAGAGCTGATGGGTATTGTTAGCAAAAAGGAAAAAAAAAAAAAAGACAAGGTGAGGGCGGAATCAAAGACAAAGTGAGGCTGGTGTTTGCTGAGCCACATAAAAATAAGAAAAACAAGTATCTCTTTTTACGTAGGCTGAAATCAGATGGGTAGAAGGCTGAGCAGCAGTTATTACCACCATGCAAAGCACAAGGACATAATGGATCGTTTGGATCGTCATTTGCTTGTCTCGTTAGCAAAATTGTGCAAAAAACTACACTACTATGCTGATGACTGACACGAAGCGAGGAGGTAGGACTCAGACGCAGAGTGACAGTTGGCCAACAAGGCTGCAGCTTTAATCAATTCGAACCAAAAACACCTCTCAAGGAGGGAAAAAAGGCAGAACAAAAAGAGCTCCAAACTGGAGAATAAACAAGGGCACTCAAAAACAGGGACAACTAAAGGCGCTCCGCTAGGGAGGAAAACAAGGGGCAAACTAAGGGCGCAAGACAAGGCAAGGCAAGACATCGAACAAGGACTGTGAAACAAGGACTGTGAGGACGCTTCCATGCACTGAGATGTGACACTTCGGCAACGGAGGGGAGAATGCAGGTGGCTTTTATGTCCGGGTTGATTGGGAACAGGTGGTGGTGATCATGGGCGTGGACCGGTAATCAGTGAGCTGCAGGAAGGGTAAGTGACCTGGGATGAGATGAGAGTTAGTAATTTCAAAATAAAACAGGAACCTGACTGTGACAAATAAAAGCTTGACCCGCCACTCTGGTGGCGGCGTGACAGTACCCCCCCCTCAACGGCCGGCTCTCGACGGCCCAGGAATCTCGGGGTGTTCATCATAGAATTCATCGATGAGGGAGGGGTCCACGATGAACCGGGCGGGCACCCACTGCCTCTCTTCTGGCCCGTAACCCTCCCAATCCACCAGGTATTGGTGTCCCCGGCCCCGCTTTCTGACGTCCAACAACTTTCTCACTTTATACACCGGGCCCCCCTCCACCATCTCCGGAGGGGGCGGCGCAGGCTCGGGCGGGACCAGGGAACTGTCCTGGACTGGCTTGACCTGACTCACGTGGAAGGTGGGGTGGGCGCGGAGGGATCGAGGCAGGCGAAGGCGCACGGCGGCAGGACCTATGGTCTTGGCAATCGGGAAAGGCCCCACGAATCTAGGGGCCAACTTTGGACATGGTACCTTGAGGTGTAGGTTCTTTGTGGACAGCCAGACTCTTTGACCTGGCTGGTACTGTGGCGCGGGCCTCCTCTTCCGGTCAGCAGCTCTTTTCATTCTGTCCCCTTGACGCTGTAGTGCCAGTCGAGCTGCTGACCAGATTCGGCGACACCTGCGGACCATTGCGTGGACCGAGGGCACTGAAGCTTCCTCTTCCAGGTCCGCGAAGTAGGGAGGATCGTAGCCGTGAACACACTTGAAGGGCGTGATACCTGTAGCAGATGTGGGGAGAGAATTGTGCGCGAGTTCGACCCATACCAGATTTTCGCTCCATGATGATGGGTTTTGGGAAACCAGGCACCGGAGTCCTGTCTCTAGCTGCTGGTTGAGGCGTTCCGCTTGTCCGTTGGCCTCCGGGTGGTACCCGGAGGTCAGGTTTGCCTTGGCCCCTAGAGCTTTGCAAAACTCTCTCCAGAATCTTGACACGAATTGAGGTCCGCGGTCTGACACAATGTGTCGAGGGAATCCATGGACCCGGAACACCTGGTCAATCATGACTTCTGCAGTACGTTTGGCTGAGGGTAGTTTGGAGAGTGGGATGAAACGGACCATTTTTGAAAAGCGGTCGACAACAGTGAGAATGGTGGTTTTACCGTGTGAAACGGGAAGTCCAGTGACAAAGTCTAATGATATTTCGGCCCAGGGTCTTGAAGGTACAGGGAGCGGTTGAAGAAGGCCCATCCGTGGTTGTGTCGATGTTTTGTTTCTGGCACATACTGGGCAGGCTTTGACGTACTCCTGCACCGAGGCCTCCATGGAAGGCCACCAGAACCTCCGGGCGACGGCAAACAGAGTCCTGCGGGTTCCTGGGTGGCAAGACAAACGAGCGGTGTGTGCCCAATGGATCACCTGAGCTCGCAGGGTTTCTGGTACATAGAGCCGTCGTGGTGGACACTCCTTGGGAGGGCTCGTGTCTTTGAGGGCCTCCTTGACCTCCTCCTCGATTTGCCAGGACATCGTGCCTATTACGCAGTCTTTGGGAAGGATGGGTTCAGGTTCGGTCACAGTGGTATCAGGATCATGAATTCGTGATAGTGCGTCGGCTTTGATATTCTTGCTTCCGGGTCTGTAGGTCAGAGAAAAAGAAAATCTGTTAAAAAACAAGGACCACCTGGCCTGTCGGGGGTTTAGTCTTTTTGCTTGGCGCAGGTACTCCAGGTTGCGGTGATCTGTCCATATAATGAAAGGGTGTTCCGCGCCCTCCAGCCAGTGCCTCCACTCTTCTAGGGCGACCTTTACAGCCAGCAATTCTCGGTCTCCAACGCTGTAGTTGCGCTCGGCCTTTGAGAGTTTCCGAGACAAGAAGGCGCAGGGGTGCACTTTTCCATCCTCCTGGTTCCTTTGGGATAGGACGGCTCCGACGCCCAGATTTGAGGCATCTACCTCGACAATGAACTGGCGGGTAGGATCGGGCACTCTGAGTATTGGAGTCTCTGTGAAACGTTTCTTGAGTTGGTTGAATGCGGTATTGGCTTCCGGGGTCCAGGCAAAGCGTTGCTGTGGAGAGGTCAAGGCATGGAGTGGAGCTGCGATGGAGCTGAAGTTGCGGATAAAGCGTCTGTAAAAGTTGGCGAATCCCAGGAATTGTTGCACCTTCTTCCTGGATTCAGGTGTGGGCCAGTCCCTGACAGCGCTGACCTTCTCCGACTCCATCTCGACCTTGCCCGGGGATACCACGAATCCCAGAAATGAGATGGTGTCGGTGTGAAAAAGGCTCTTCTCAGCCTTTACATAGAGTTGATGGTCAAGCAGGCGTTTCAGGACTTGGGTAACGTGGTGCTGGTGGGTCTTCAAGTCCGGTGAGTAGATCAAAATGTCGTCCAAATAAACATATACGAACTGGTCGATGAAGTCCTTGAGCACGTCATTAATCATGGCCTGGAAAACTGCTGGCGCATTCGTGAGTCCAAAGGGCATGACTAAGTATTCATAGTGGCCTCTGGGAGTATTAAAGCCGGTCTTCCATTCATCCCCTGCACGAATACGGACGAGATGATAGGCGTTTCGAAGATCTAATTTGGTGAACACCTTGGCTTGCTGGAGCTGGTCAAATACTGAGGACATCAGAGGCAGAGGATAACGGTTCTTGACTGTGATTTCATTCAAAGGGCTGTAGTCAATACAAGGACGTAACGAACCATCCTTCTTGCCCACGAAGAAAAAACCAGCTCCAGCTGGCGATGACGATGGCCGTATAAGTCCTGCTTTCAAAGACGTGTCGATGTACTCATTCAAGGCTTTGCGTTCGGGGCCCGAAACCGAGTACAATCTCCCCTTCGGAATGGAAGACCCAGGAATCAGCTCAATTGCACAGTCATAGGATCGATGTGGGGGAAGTGACATGGCCTTGGTTTTGCTGAACACCTCCCTGAGAGGATGATAGCAGGTGGGAACGGTGTTCAGGTCCGGGTATTCCTGGTCATTCACCAGAGTCACCTGTCGGACGGCAGCGGGAGGTGCCTCTGCCGCTGGCCGCTCCAACCCATGGTGTTCACAGTCCTTTCCCCAGTCCAGGACTTGCCCCGATCGCCAGTCGATGCGGGGGTTGTGCAACTGCAACCAGGGGTGTCCCAGGACCAGTGTGTGTGATGGGGAGCGGAAGACATGAAAACGAAGGAGTTCTCTGTGCTGCCCAATGTGAATCTCGAGTGGCTCTGTGACATGCGTGATGAGAAATAAGTCTTTCCCATTGAGCGCCCTGGCCCTCATATGGGTGGAAAGTGGCTCCGTGCCTGCCTGCAATCTTTCCACCAGACCCCAATCCATGAGGCTCTCGTCCGCTCCAGAGTCGATGAGAGCTAGTAGGTCTGTGGAAATGGCATTGCCGGAAATCGTGACTTGCGTGAGTTTTCGGTTCTTGACCTGTTTGGGAGTCTCGGAAGTCACCGGAGGGCCTCGCTTGGTAGGACAAGCTACCACCAAATGTCCTCTTTCTCCACAATAGTAGCACCGCCCCTCTTGACGACGTCGCTGGCGTTCATGGTGAGTCAGTCGGGCGCGGTCCAGCTGCATCGGCTCCTCGCCAATCTCGCTGGACCTCCCCATGGTGGACGACTGGAGAGGCGCCCCTTGTGGTGACTCCATTGCTGCGGGGTGCCGAAAGAATTCGGAGCCGGTCCTTCGATGGTGACCGCTGGTGTGCATGAGATCTCGCCGTCGGTGATCGATGCGGATGGCCAGCGAGATCAACGAGTCCAAGTCGCTAGGTAAGTCCACGGGTAGTAGGAGTTCTTGCATAGCGGCGGAGAGCCCCTTCAAAAAATGATCAAAGAGGGCTGTCTCATTCCAGCCACTCTTGGCCGCTAGAGTTCGGAATCGGATCGCATAGTCATTAACCGATTCTCGGCCTTGTCTGAGATTACTTAGCTCTCGAGTCTTTTCCCGATCCATGTTGGTGGAATCGAAAACAAGACGAAGTGCCCTGCTAAACCCGGCTGCATTTGAGCAAGTCGGGGAGTGCCGTGCCCATTCCGTGGTGGCCCAGTCTCTGGCTCGTCCAGTCAGATGTGAAATCATGAAGGCCACACGGGAACGGTCGGTGGGGAAAGCCTGTGGCGAAAGTTCAAAATGTAAGTCGCATTCGGTCAGGAATGCCTGACATTGTCCTTGGTCTCCCGAGTATCGCTCCGGGGAAGCCAGTCTCAACCCCGCCCCGGTCAAGGCTGGAGTTGGGTTCGGTGGTTCTGCGGTCTCTGGTTTCGTGATGGCCGGCGTGGAGTGTCGCAGGTGGCTCATTAGCTCCTGCACCTGTCCAGCGAGCTCTCCCATCCGGGTGACCATCGCCTGCTGGAGCTCCTCTGTCTGCGACAGGCGGGCGGCCTGTCGTCGAAGTGCAGCCTCCAACTTCTCCGCTGGGTCCATGCTGGCCGAAGTGTACTGACACGAAGCGAGGAGGTAGGACTCAGACGCAGAGTGACAGTTGGCCAACAAGGCTGCAGCTTTAATCAATTCGAACCAAAAACACCTCTCAAGGAGGGAAAAAAGGCAGAACAAAAAGAGCTCCAAACTGGAGAATAAACAAGGGCACTCAAAAACAGGGACAACTAAAGGCGCTCCGCTAGGGAGGAAAACAAGGGGCAAACTAAGGGCGCAAGACAAGGCAAGGCAAGACATCGAACAAGGACTGTGAAACAAGGACTGTGAGGACGCTTCCATGCACTGAGATGTGACACTTCGGCAACGGAGGGGAGAATGCAGGTGGCTTTTATGTCCGGGTTGATTGGGAACAGGTGGTGGTGATCATGGGCGTGGACCGGTAATCAGTGAGCTGCAGGAAGGGTAAGTGACCTGGGATGAGATGAGAGTTAGTAATTTCAAAATAAAACAGGAACCTGACTGTGACAAATAAAAGCTTGACCCGCCACTCTGGTGGCGGCGTGACAATGACAGTGTAAACTAGATAATATGAATAGAGGACAACCAATTTGAGTCCAATCCAATCGGCCTATGCCATCCAATATTGTTTGTATGTGTGTAGAGTTTCCCGTTTATGTTGACTAGGTATGGGCAAATGGTTCACCTCAGAGTAGCCCTCAAGTAATATTTGGAGAAGCTTTAAGTTGTAATAAATGTGTCTGCCACTAGATGGCAGACATTGCTTAAGAGTGCTTCCAACCCCAAGACTCTATTTCACCAGAGAAGAAGAGAGCAAGTCTGGCAAAAATCCAGGACCAAATTAGGTCAAGAAAATGGTGGCTTTTAAGTATATTAGTGAGCTGATTATGTTCACTGGATATAAACACAAACCTATCGACCTAGTTTGTTCAGAGACGCTATCAGACAGATTTAAAACGAAGTCGCTGCTACAAAACCAATCCCAAAAGTACACAAACTGCCTCTTTTAATCACGAGAACCAAAGGCAGTTCATTTGAAGTGCATGAGGCGTTACTAAATATGTATGTGGCCTCCAAAAAACATGGATATATTCAACATTTAATACAAATAAGCAGAGTGGCTTAATTGGACAAGCAGCTGGAGCACCCACGAAGTAGAGGGTAAAAAACTTTACCACCCTATACTATACGTACTGAAGTCTTATACAGGTGAATGAGTCAGCCTATTATATTGGAGGATTTTGAATGACATGCAGGACAAACATATGGTACCGGTTTTATAATATTAATATCTTTACTGTCTTTTGAACTGCATCATTCTTGTCCTTAGCACATGCTGCTAATTTCAGAAACAGCTTGCAAAAATGTGCTTGGGCAAACAAACTAATACAACCCTCTACCATTTGGTAAACGGTGGAGGTGTTGGCTTGACTGAGTTCCTTTTCAGTTAAGAAGGGTTAACAGCCAAAGCCATTTGTGCTATTAAAGCATCCTGACCTCAACACTCAGAGAGGCCAACACACTTTGGGCTTTGGTGACTGAATTAATTCACGTGGATGCCTCAGGTCAATTGAATTATGGAGCAAATTTGGCGGGTCATTAGTTCTACTTCAGCATATGTGATTAGTCAGGTAAAGAAGCCACACACACAATAACCTGCTGGAACAGATTCATTCTTTTTTCCTACTTCTTACTGGATTTTTAACTTTTATTTATTATTATTATTATTATTATTATTATTATTTATGTTTTTTTTTTTTTTATTTTTTACAAAAAGTGTACAGAGGCTAAAAAAAAATCTAAATTTTTTTCGAGAGGGGATATAAAAATAGACAACTGAAATAAAGTGTTGCATAAGTATGCACCCCCTTTTACAATCAACCTTATTCAAACTCATTTTCAGTGGAAGTCAGCACACACTAGGGATGTACCGATACCGGCAATATCGTGATATTAAAACTGCCACAATATCGTCATCGTCATGTTCACGATATTTAAAAGCTACACATCTGTTCAAAAAGTCAAGTTGATTTCCATTTGTGCAGTTATAGCACCATCTGGTGGCTAGATTTTTAGTCCAGTTTAATTTTCATGAGGTATGTTTTGGCCCTTCTATGTTTAAAATACACTAATTGTCAGATGAAGAGGATTGTAATACATGGAGGAACTCAATGTTTGCTTGCGTTAGCGAGTAAGCGCCTCAATATTAGACTTAGACTTGACTTTATTGATCCCTTTGGGATGGCTCCCTCTGGGAAATTATTCTTATTAGAGAGTGGAGGTAGTTTATATGTATTGCTGTTATGTACAAAAGCACAAAATTGTGCTTTTTTAGTATGAGCTCTTTTTTTTTTTTTTTTTTACAATATTGTGACTTCTTTTAAATATCGCCAACCTCCCCACAATATCGTGATAATTATCGTATCGTGAGCTTCATATTGTGGTAATATCGTATTGTGATATTTGGATATCACTACATCCCTAGCAGACACCTTCCACCATTTAAAGTACCCCAAATCAATTTCAGATGTTAAAGTAGGCTTTTCCTGGCATTTTTTTAATGGAATCATGGCCAAAAAGTTCAGCATTAGTTTTATCAGTCCATATCATTTTTTGAGATTATGTTCTGGTCCAATGAAAGCATGATTTACCTTGTTAGCCATAATTCCAAAAGGTACGTTTGTGAAGTGATTATTGGACAAAGCTTTGAATTTATTTATCATGGTCTCATTTTTATTTTATATCACAAAAACCTTGCATTTGAAGATAGGTGTGTACACTTGTTTTCATCCACTCACACAATGGGTTGTGTTTAAATAAATAAAACCCCATCCGGGTCTTTAATGTAAAATAACCTCAAACGATTGGCGAGCAGCCAGACGAGGGTGTACCCCGCCTTTCTCCCAAAGTCAGCTGGAAATTGGCCCCAGCCTACTCACGTCCTAATGAGGACAAGCGGTACAGAACATGGACGGATGACATTCCTCGGTGCTGTTCTCGATGAGCATTATGTAATCATATGTTACACGGTGTTTTCAGTTCTTTCTGATTCCGTATTCAACAGAGTCGCTTGGCCCACCTCCGCTAACTCCACATTCCAAGGCACAACCTCCGTATTGATTTCTGTATCCAACAGGAGGGATTATGCAAAGATCCTAAGAGGGATAACCCTTGGGATGAATTCACACTAACTCACTCCTCCACATGTCATACTCAACCGTAGCACACGGTGTTCACTTTCAGCCTACCAGCTGTTGCAATGCAATCAATACCACGGTCATGTTTCACAAGTCGAGTCACTCCCTCGATGCCAGGAGCTTGTGGGAGATCCCTCTCAGGCCAGAGACGGAGAGTCGTGGCTGACAATGATTCGCTGATGAGGTTTTGGAAAAGAAGACAGCAACAACTTGTCATGGGGAGGATGGCGTGCCGCTTTATTTGCTTTGCTGCAGGCTTTAAACACAGGGACGAGAGAAAACCCATCATCAACCCTTGCAAACTCTCTTTATCAATGTGCCTATTTGCTGTGATCGCCGCAGTCTTTGTGTGAGAGCAGTGCAGGGATGCTGGCCAACAGCAGTAATGAAACAAAGATGTTGAGAAACACAAAAGGTTTGGCTCAGTTGAGCAGCTGTCTCAGATTTGAAAGATTGCAAGTTAAATTCTCGGTTCCCCTGTGGTTCTGTTGAAATATCATCGAGCAAGAGGTAAATGTCGTTAACATTTCTCCCATATGGCATCATTATGTGAATGGTTGAATTAAGCGGCACTGTAAAGGCTATTTGAGGTGCTATATAAATGCAACCCGTTTACCACGACCTTACTGGAGCCGCTTTGAATGCCAGCTGCTGGGATGCCTTGTTTCAGATTTACCTCCTTATCTATCATTGCAACTACCATAAAGGGCAATTATTTGTAATTTCTCAGGCATGTTTTCATGGAAAACATTAAATTGACCCCAAACGTTTGAAGGATAGTGTGCAGTACATACAGTATAGTGTAGAAATGTATGCCGAGTGTAGGCTAATTCAGTGCTGTGATTTGTATCTGTCCACATTGGGACACACGTACCCACCATTTTACCCTAGGTTTACTAGGATATTAGGCTCAAACTGTTTGGGAAAAGAGGCATGGGAAATGGATAAACAGACAAAACAAACAAACATGTACCGTGTATGTCGAAAACTGCTCTCGGGTGACAGTAATCTGTCCAAACCAGTATGCTTAGGTTGAGATCCTGAGGCTCAACAGATGCTTTGTAAATCCGGTCTGAGAGCTCTGACTTAATGAGTGGTCAATTTGCTTCATTTACACCAGCTGCTGGCATAGACATTCACTTATTAAAGAGCCTTATACTGTCACATGTGGTAAAACCCTCTCAGCAATATTTAACGGAATGACATTATTCATCATTTCAGTTCAAAATGAACACCTGATGATGCATGTTAATAGTAGCAGTGCAGCAGTGCTACATGCTAGCATAGTGTTAAAGTGCTGAGTCACGACCCGATGTTGAAGAAACGTGTTGGATGGCGACAAGCTGTTATCAGAGAATTGCTTATCTGTGTCTTCTTGATGGAAGGTGTTGGCTCTCCGTTGGCGACTCAAAGAAACAGTGTGGATGCAGGTGATATAGTGTGTGAAAAAGTGCGCGTTGGTGCATGGACACTCACACTATCTTTTGTGCTATTTCTTCTAACTTGACAGTCAGCGTGAACCGTATTTTGAGCTTGCATGGTCAGTTTAGAGCACCTCATTGTCATGGTGTGGAAAAGCTCCGCTGTGACTCATTGAAATATATATTTTCGCCATCATAAGGTTGAAGCAGGGTGGTTTTTTTTTGTGCCAGACATGTTTGTGTTGACACACATATGAAATTGATATGAGATGAATTAACAACCATTTTTCTAGACTGCAGTAGAGGAATTTAAATGACAGTTGAGCAGGGGGGGGCTTTAATGCATTCCTCTGACATGTCCACAACAGCTTCATCGGTCACAATTTTGAAGCCTCATTTTACATACTTGGCAATGTTTTTGATCATTAAAATTTGGCAGGACTGTTAACACTCTTTGCTGTGGTGTTAAATCTTTGCACTTAGTAATTCAGGCCTGTTCTTTGTTTTCATTATATATGTGTATATATATATATATATATATATATATTGTATGGAAATGAATAATGTTCAAATGTTACTTTAAATTTTCTTGTGTAATGCAAGTATTTATGGCTGTAACAGTTAAATCATGGCTAGAACTCATTACCTAGCCCCTCTGACGGTTTCGGGAACCTGCAACCTGCATGTTTTTTTTTTTTGTTTTTTTTTAAAAGATCAATACAAATTTCATTTCTTTTCCCAGTATAGTAATGACAGCCTTTAAAGACATACAGTATAATGAACATTTTGTACTGAAGTTTAACAAAAACACAACCCAAACATTAAGTTTCAATTTTAAAGAATGAATTCATATTCTTGTTTTCACGTCATAGTTTTGTTGTGTTATGGTAAAATTGTTCTGTTGTCCACTTAGGTGGACAATCATGCTGTAAATTATATTTTTTACATGAAATTCCAAATTGTGAGGCAGGAAATAATTGAAAGATACAGTTTGTCCTTTGTTTTCAGGAGTCTATCAAAACGTATTGGAGGTCCAGCAGCATTATGGAATTTAACTTTAGACATTTCACTCCATGTGCCCTTACCACTTTGAAATTATGGCACTTTCCAGCTATTTCATAGATATCTTTAACCCCCCTTTTTGCAAGTGCTTTTGTGAGATTCACTATAAATTTTTTGTGAAATTAATAAAACTTAATTTATGATAGCACCATTATACCTTCACTACCGCTCGTGTGTCAATTACATTATGGTCCTGAGCTACAATAAATATTTTTCTATATCAGTATTATTTCACAGTGTAATTGGTGCTTTCTGAGATGCTGCAGAGTACACTTTAAAAACTGATCTTTTTGCCCTTGTAGATATTACCTTGGTTTCATAAATTATATTAACTTTTTTTTTTTTCAAGTATTCACAGTTAAAACATTAGGTATACTTCAATGTGGTACTTGATTTCTTATGTGTAATGTGTTTACAGAAAATTTTGAAATACATTTTAAATTAAATTAATAATTAAGATTTACTCAGTTAATGTGTTTAATTTTAGAAGTGCTAAAAATGAGTAAATTGTACTCGACAGAGAGTGAGAGAGAAGTTTCTATAATTTGATGTTTAAATACTTAATACATTATAATGCACGTTGTATATAATGGCATTATTTATGTACACTAACCACTAATATATTAGTGTGCTTTTATTAATTTAATCATTATTGAATTATTTTTCCTGCTTATTGCTATCCAGGAAACATAGAACTTCGACTTGTGTATTATTCAGTTCCCAACTTATAGTGTCTTTGTCATTTCAATTTATTTTCAACAAAGACTGAAACTTCAAGGTTTCATTTTTTCCCCTGCAATTTGGGTAATTTATTATAAATGAATCCTAAATTTGGGGTAAGTTGTTTGTATTTTATGTTGTAATTTGAATCCCTATTGCAGTGACTGTTTTGGGCTTTTGGAAGAAAACTAAAAGGCTTTCTTTAACATTATCTCTGATTGGTTATGTGTGGCGTGGTGCTTGATTGGTTATCACGTCTGCTTCCCATTGCAGAGGATGCCGGTTCAAGACCAGGTTTCACCCTTCCCCAGTGGAATTTGCATGTTCTCCCCGTGCTTCGTCGGTTTCCTCCCACATTCCAAAAAACATGCATTGTAGGTTAATTGGAGTGACTAAATTGTCCCGAGGTGTGATTGTGACTGTCTAATTGTGTTTGTTTTTATTTCAAGAGATTTAGTACTAAAATGTATTGGGTTAAGAGTTCAGTATAATTAAGTGAAGACAAATACAATTACTTATTTATTTCATATTGGTAACCAATTCACGTTTTTAACATTTACTTAATAAGCAATGGCTATGACCTAATTTCAATAACTACACATTACTACATTACAGTAAGGAACTTTATAATTACGTTTAGTAAGAGTTACCTAATATTTCCCACATGTAATCATTCTTTAGTTGCATGTAAATGTTACTTAATCCTGTTGCGTGTGATATGATTGATATTGAGTAGTAGAATTGACGTAATTGGAGTGAGTGCAAATACTTGCGAGATTTTTTTTTAAGTAAATCTTGTGAGTTTGTTTTTTTTCAGTGTAGAAGCCATGCATT
The DNA here is from genome assembly GCF_051991245.1 of Festucalex cinctus. Taxonomy (NCBI): domain Eukaryota; kingdom Metazoa; phylum Chordata; class Actinopteri; order Syngnathiformes; family Syngnathidae; genus Festucalex; species Festucalex cinctus. The sequence goes on from NC_135411.1 coordinate 51,775,053, forward strand.
TAAATATTTTCACCTGCAAAGGCAAGCATTTGGAGACCCTTTTAGATTTGATGATTTCTTGAGGAAGAAGCACATGACTCATACAAGATGCAGCTTTTTTTCCCCCCAGCAAGGAACAACATTTTCAGCACGTGTGAATTAATGTAGTATTCTTTGTTTAAATTCCCTTTTTTTTTTTTTTTAGATTTAATTGAAAAAACAAAAACATATAGAGACTGTTAGTCTTAACATAATGACATCATGACTATATAATTACAAATCGGAAGGAATCACACGGTTGCTCTGATTCGTCACTGTTTACAGTAAATGCGTGCGAACTGTACACGTGTTCAGTCAGGACCATCTGCCACCATCTATCCTTCGTGCCAACAACCCCAAAAAGCTAACCCAACTACCCACCACCAACCCCAATTACACAATAAATGTTTCAACGTGTGGAAAAAACAAAAAACGTGAGTATGAATAAGTGAGAAGCAGTGAACATCCGAACATGCAGCAAGGCGAGTGGATGTTCATTCAGCACTATAATTGTAAAAGCTTGATGAGGATGATAGGGCAAAGACAAAATATATGGTGAGACTTCAACCTCTGCAGTGCTACACTGATGAAAACGTCTGTATCTCTGCACACACACGCACCCACACACGCTTGCGTACAAAGTGGATTTTGGAATAATGCCTTGTTTTTTGTCTACTGGCCTAGATTCATATGGCATCTGTGCTGCACAATCATTTCTCACTCTCGCCCGATCCGTTGTTATCACTCTCCTCTTTCACTCATTCGTGAATCCTCACTCACGCTCTCAAACACAGACACACACTTGTCATGTCCAGTCATTCTCCCTTTCCCCTTCGCTAGCCATCCTGCACTCTTCAGATCAGCGTGCTAAGATCAGATTATAAATATTTTAGCTACGCATCTGCACTTTCATAAACAGATAGTGTGTCGATTCTGTATGTGTGTGTGCGTCTTGGCACAGTTTAGTGAGGATGTGTCGGGGTGTCCTACTGAAGCATCTGTTTGCATTTTAATGTGTGACACAGCCTTCAGAAATGGAATGTCTGCCTTAAAAAAATGAGCAGAACCATCTAAATCTTATGGATATTGTTAATAACTAATCAAGGCCTTACATGTTAGCTTTTACATGGCATAAATAGTAACTTCAAATTGAAATAAATGTGTTTAGTATTGTTTATTATTAGTCTGAATTGATTTTTGTTCAGGCAGTACAATAAATTGGCCCCCGGTCTGTCAGGAGATCTGGGTGTGAATCTGGTGCTGTTTGCATCCTATACTGAAAAAGATGCGGTGTGAATGTGAATATGAAAAAGTATAGTAAGTAAATTCTAGAGCTGTCAAACGAGTACATTTTTTTATCAGGTTAATCACATCTTACTATTTTTGATTAATCACAATAAATCGCTTAATTAAAAAGGCTTTTTTATCAACATTTTTTGCTTGCCAAATTTAAAGGGCACCTGTTATATGTTAATGTTTGATATTTAATGTTATAAGGACATCTTCAAAAAATGTATCCACTTCACACGCCCATCCTCCTTTTTAATTCTCGCCTAATCAGTTAATTACTTGCATAATTTAAAATGGGGGTGGGGGGGTTGGAAATGACCCCAGTATTTGACATAAACAAATATTCTGAATGTCATACTTGTACACAAACATTTATTAAATTCTTTACTTAATGCATGTACTGTATATTCATTATCATGAACTTTCAACGCGTTAAGTCATCTTTATTTATATAGCGCTTTCAAACAGCCTTAGTGTTTTATTGTTTTTACGTGGGGTGTTAAAAAAAAATCGATTTGGCAATATATTGCGATATTACAGTGCCCAATTCTCATATCGATTCAATATACGGCTGATCGATATTTAAACATAAATTTTTAATGGAAATATCCAACACAACATCTTACTTAGGGCACTTTAAGCATGGAAGAATTTTAATCCTTAAGATTTTATTTCAATGCTGTTCAAATATGAAACAGATTGCAACCTTAAATACAGTGGCTCACAGTTATACTGTAAGCCTAAAGTGTCAGATTAATAAATACATTTTTGTACAAATCTTACAGTGTACATGTTTACTGATGAGATTTTCTAAATTTGCGTTAAAAAAATCGCAATAATCAACATTGTGGCACAGTATCGGGATTAATCGGTATTGAGTCGAATTGTGATCTATAAATCATGACAGAGATCAAATTGCCAGGTACTAGGCAATTCAAACCCCTAGTTTTTACCGTATACATGTTAATTTTAACCGATTTAACCAGGTGGGCATTGGTGGTAGTGCTCTTGAGTGGTTTCGATCCTATTTGTGTTCGCCTTGGGTGCTCCAAGTCCTGCACTGCCCCACTCTCATATGGTGTTCCACAAGGTTCTGTGTTGGGGCCAGTGTTGCCACAGTTACCTTGAAAAAGTAACTTAGTTACTTTACTGATTACTTGGTTTTAAAAGTAACTAAATTGCGTTACTGATTACTTGATTTTAAAAGTAACTAAGTTAGATTAAAAGTTACTTTTTTAGTTACTTTCAGCAGCTGCCGATAACACCATCTCAACATAAAAATAATGCAGTAGAAACGGAGTTCCAAATACTTTATTGAAAGTGCATTTTTAACATGAAAATAAAGTTTTTTTTTTAATGAAAAACAAAATAGGCAGTCTCTCTTGACTTCTTGTAACGTAAATACTTTTTATAAAATAAAAATCTATCCAGGTTGAAAATGAAAATCCCCTAAATTCCTCTATTGTTTGTTTGTTCCGCTATTCCAGTGTGTACACATGTATCAGTTTAAATATTTATTAGTAGTTATTGACAGTTATAATTGTTTTTTGGTTTGTTTGTTTTTTCTCTTCAAAATAAGGATCAGGAAAACAAAAGGTTGATAATTTAATGTTAAATATAAATATTTAACCTTTAGACAGACACCAACACAATTAAACAGAATATTTGCACATTGTGAAGTATTTCAGAAACATAAATTTAAGACATGAAATAAACCTACCGTCCAGCCAAAAGAAATATGAAGCCACCTTATGGAACAATAAATCTATCAAACACATTTTAACCACTTAATATATGCAAAAATACTTCCAAAAGTTCATTTCCCTTTTTAATCAACAATTTTTGTATTTAACAATTGTTTTTTCTTTTGTCATCACTTTCATTTTTGGTTAATGTATGACATCTTTTTTTGTTTTTTTAATCTGAGACACGATGATGACCACAGAATCACTACTGTTTATATTTTGGTTTTTGGGCTGTCGTAATCGCGGGCACGTCTCAGTTCTCCTATCTGCTGCTCATGCTAGTTGTAGACATTGACAGGGAGCCACAAACTGAGAAATGAGATACTTGCAGTGTGCTTTTAGCTTAGCTGGTGTGTTGGCTGTGGGACATACCTGTGTCGTTTGAATCCATGCATTGGATCGTCACGGGAGTTATTCTTTTTGGCTCGCGCGCAGTACCAACGCCGAGTGCACCGAGAGGACTCGATAGCCATGGGAAATACCGAGATGTACGGCACCGGCTTCTGCTAACTGTCTCCATTTGTATGTTGTCACTCGTTGCGCGCGCGCGCGCCGTGTCGCGAGCACGGAAACACGGAAGTAGCTTGAATGGTGATGCTACTGAAATGTAAACAAAACAAGTAGAGCACGGCGCAGAACTCTTGCTATTGTTATGAAAACCATAAAGCCTCACTCGCAACCGATACGGTCGTTTAGCTCCCCTTGACGAACGATGGTTCGGTCGAATCGTTTTTTTGTTCCACCCCTACTGAAAACGTAACTTGTCTGACGTCACTCCCCCTGGCGAGAGGGCGGAGACGACCTCATCCCATCATGCTTCACGGACCAGTTGAGATTGGAAATAAATTATTTTTTTTACCACTTTTATGGTCCATAATGCACACTTTTTTTGTTGTGTTGTGTGCCTGTTGGTTAATAAAACTAGTAGTAAAAGTATCATCACTTTTGTTTTGAATGTGCAAACCATTCATGACCAGACCATGGCTGAATTCAGTGTGGTGATCAATGACTTCTGCCTCATCTTCGTAGTTAGCAGTAGTTGTTTGTGACTGTTACAACAGTGAGATAGTTTGCATTCTTCATGAAAAATGTGGAGTAACGCATTGATTCTCTGGACAGTAACTTTAATCAGACTACTTTGTAGAATAAAGTAACGCGTTAGACTATTAGTTACTTTAGAAAGCAACTTTTTTGAGTAACGCGTTACCGGCAACACTGGTTGGGGCCCCCACTGTTTTCACTATATTTACTGCAGTTGGGCTCCATCCTAAGAAATCATGGGATCTCTTTTCACTGCTATGCGGATGACAGTCAGAGCTATGTCCCTCTTAGTAAAAAAGGACATTTTCTCATTGAGGGCTCTTTTGTCCTGTCTGGAAGAAATCAAAGCCTGGATGGCTTTAAATTTCTTGAACTTCAATGAGAAGAAAACAGAAGTGATGGTCTTTGGTCCCAGCGGCTCTTCTCATCCTGCCGACTTGGGTCCTCTGGCACAATATCTGAAGCCAACATCCTCAAACCTCGGTGTCAAGATGGAGAGTGACTTTAAACTGGACCGGCAAATTGCCGCTGTTGTCAAATCCAGCTTTTTTCTTCTTCGACAGCTGGCTAAGGTAAAAAATCTCCTATCTCAGCAACACTTAGAAATGGTAATCCATGGCTTTGTTACATCTCGGCTGAATAACTGTAATGCACTTTACTTTGGAATCAACCAGTCTCTCAAGCGTCTCCAGCTTGTCCAAAATTCTGCTGCTCGTCTCCTTACTGGTGCCCGGAAGAGGGAACACATAACCCCTATCCTGGCCTCTCTTCACTGGCTGCCCGTGAAATTTAGAGTCCACTTTAAGATTCTTTTATTTGTTTTCAAATCTCTAAATGGTCTTGCCGCACCTTATTTCGCTGAGCTCTTGCACCCCTACGAACGCATGCCTCAGGTCAGCAGACCAGACTCAATTGGAGGTACCGAGGGCAAAGCGGAGGCTTAAAGGAAATCGAGCCTTTGCTGTTGCCGGTCCCTCCCTTTGGAACGACTTTCCGCTAAATATTAGGCAATCCCCCTCTTTATCCTCTTTTAAAACACGTCTGCCAGTGTCGCGGAACCGATTGTGGTCATACTACAATGTATCACATTTGTACATATATGCAAGTGCATGCTGAAACCCTTTAGAGTTGCCCCCGCGAAAGCTTTTAGCAAGTGGCTAGAATTCTAAATTCTTGGAAACCCTTGTGAGTTCTGAGGAACGCTATCCTGGGCAGTCTGATATTTTCCACTCGCTCGGCCTCATTCAGTTGGCATTATCCTTTCTGTCTGTCTGTCTGTCTGTCTGTCTGTCCTTGTGAGTGCATATCTGCTTTTCTGTAGATCCAAGCCATCGTCTGTCACTTGAAACTAACCAACCAGAGGGGACAGTTTAGAGCATTATGGAAGGGTCGACTGTGATTGAAATGCATTGTGGGGCACATGCCTGAACACATCATATGATTGCAGAGTGAATTGCTACACTAGTGGACAGACGGACCCTTGGAGGGAATCATAGAGTGGATTACAGATTACAAAGATCCAGTGACATTTTATTTACTTACGTCACCTTTAATGTACTGCATATGTACCGCCGTGCATCTCAAAGATTATTAAATTGATCTTATTTAACATTTATCGCAGTTTAGATTGTTTTTTTCCCTCAATGTCATGAGTCAAGCCTGCAGGCAAAAAGTCACAATGACTTTTATGTAGAAAGCCCCAACAAATTGATAGAAAAAAAGGCCACAAACATCTACCGCTCGTCTAGATCGATAAACATTATTGATTGCCTTCTGTCCAAGGATGGTACTGAATTTTCTTCCATTTCTTTAAAAGAACATATTTATTTGTATTGCTAATTTTGTCTTGTTTTCATGAGTTCACAGATGATTCACTCAGTCCATCGTGGACAAACCAGCCAACACGTGCCAAACACACAGCGTGCCCACTCCTGGGGGTTTAAATTCCGCAAGAGCTCAAACACTTAATCCACAAGCCAAATGACAAAAGCTTACAGTTGGGTTGGGTGTTACTTTAAAGTGAATGTATCATTAAAATATCTTGTGAACATAAATAATGCAACCAACCAACCAACCAACTTAAAATTTAACATTATCACCCAAGCCCAAGAGCAATATTTTCGGTATTCACAAGTATTATACTTGAGTTATGTTAGAGTTGAAAACATTTTAATAACAACTTAATAATCAGTCGTTCCATTTAAGCCTATGGGAGCAGAAAGGAATTACACACCTTCATCATCTTTTCTCAGATAATAAGTTTATATCATATACAAACTTGGTCCAGAAATATGAAATAAAAAAGGGAAATTTCTTACATTATCTGCAAGTTAAAAATATGGTTAAGAAACAAATCCCAACACTTCAGGATACGCTCCAACTGCCTGTCTTAGCTAAAGATATTATAAAGCTTTCTCCAACAACAATAAAGAAAATATCAAAAATATATAAGTTATTTTTATACACAAATAAAACGTATTTACCGACTTTAAAATGGGAAAAAGACTTGTCTATAGTTCCGGAACCAGACTTTTGGACCCAAATCTGTGAAAATGTATTTAAAATGACCAAACAGACAAATTTGCAACTTATCCAATATAAGATACTTCATAGAACATATATTACACAATATATGATGAAAAAAATGGGACTCTCTGACTCCGACATTTGTCTCCAGTGCTCACAAAACACTGCCGATACTTATCTTCATGCTTTATGGTCATGTACTCCAGTGCTGCATTTCGGGTGGGGGTGGGGGTGCTGGGGGGCGGGCGTGCCACCTACACCCGCCGGGTTGGGTGAGGCCCCGCTGGTCGCTCCTCTTACTCACTTCACTAGCTTGCACTATACACTTTGTAAATATACACATAGGGCACACAACACATTTGGGGGGTTCTCGCGGGGGGCCGGGTTCGCGGGGGGGGGGCGGCCGTCGGGGGGGGGGCGGCTTGTTTGGGGGGGGGTGGAGGTATGGGTGGGTGGGGGGTTGGGTGCTGGGGGTCGGGGTGTGTTCGGGGGTTTGGGGGTCGGGGGTGGTGGGGCCTGGGTCGTGGTGGATGGCGGGTTTGGGTGGGGTGCGGGGGGGTCGTGGGGGGATGGGGGCTGGGGACCGGTGGGGCGCTGTGGGGGCCCGCTGGGCCTCGTTCTGCGGCCTTGGGCTCGGGGGTGTGGGCCGGGGCTGGGGCGGGGGTGTTCCGGGTGTCTGGGTCGGCTCGCCGACCGGTGTCCGCTCGGGTGGCTTGGGGGTGGCCTTGGTGCTGCCGCGGCCTGGGGATTCCGGGGGGGGGGGGGGTGCTCGCTTTGCTGGACCGCGGTTGACGGCTTCTTTCTTTGGTGGTGGTCCTTATGCATGCCAGATCCGTCGCACCAGCATCTACTGAAACTCAACAGAAGTACCCTCTCCCTCCCACAGCCCCTTGAATCAGTTGGTGCTGGTGTCTGTGGTTCTCACTTTGCTTTATCTATCCTTCCCTCCTTCCTCTCTTTAGTTTTTCCTCTGGTCACTTGAGATCTTAATTTATTAGAAGTATGAGGTTTCTGGGGTTGGCATAAGACTCTGGTTTTGTAACCACGCAGGAGGGGTCTTGTTGGTGCTGGACTTCACTTTGATGGATTGGATGTACTGGCTTCTATGGATCTCACTCTGCCTTATCGATCCTTCCCTCCTTCCTCTCTTTAGTTTTTCCTCTGGGCTCTTGAGATCTCGCTAAATTTGCTGGAATTTAGAGGCTTCCGGGGTTGGCGTAAGACTTTGATTTTGTAATCATGGGGAAGGCAGGAAGTGTTTGGTCGGTGCTGGATTTCACTTTGATTTACCTTTCTTTTCTCTTTATTTCTTTTTTTTTCTGACCTTTTCTCTGGTCTCCTGACCATTTAAATCTCACGACTCTGGCAAGATTCTGAAGTACCTGGTTAAGGCGAAGGGTAATGGGATATTTATAAGGTTTTAGGTGAATGAATGAGTATAAATGTAAACGTAAAAACGTATAAACGTATTTGCACGCACGCACACGCACTCACGCGCACGCACGCAAACGCACGCAAACGCACACACGCAAACGCACGCACGCACGCACGCAAACGCACGCACGCAAACGCACGCACACGTACACACACAAAAAAAAAAAAAAAAAAAAAAAAGAGCAATGATGACAAGACGTTGAATCGGTAAGACTACCGAATGAACAATTCTGAGCTCTTTAAAAAAAAAAAAAAAAAAAAAAAAAAAAAAAAAAAAAGAAAAAAAAAAAAAAGATTTGAAAACATTTATTAGCTTGCATGATGGAAGATAATTATAAAATTCACTGTATGTTATGTGTTCCTCCAATGGACTCCCATTAATGTAGATAAAACAGCAGTAGTACTATGACAAGATTCATTGTTTGCTGAAGTTTCATTTAGTGAGTTGGCATGTTAGCTAAAGTTCAAGTTTGAATGTATTTTGAGTTTCTAATTGGGGCATTCGATTTGCTATTAAGTACTGGTGTCACGATACCAAACTTAACTTCGATTCAATATGAATAATAAATAAATAAATAAATAAAAAATACTTGATGCCAATTTCGATACTACGGTGGAAAAAAAAAATCACCTTGTTTCATTAAAAATATTGCGTAAAAACTGTAACATTTATGTGGGAATGTACTGCTTTTCAGACCATATATGATCAACTTTAAACTTTTCTGAGCTGGCTTTTCGTCTCTTTCTGGTAATAACACTACAACAATTTCATATTATGTATAAAATGGAGCTTTGCGAAAAGTGCCTCGATGGACCTAAAAATAGACGGAGCTAACAGTTAATGTTAGTGTTGCAGATGTTTTCTGAAGTAGCATTTGCAGGGCAGAATTGAACAGAACTGACAAATGTTTTCTGATGAACTTGAATCCAGATTTCCCATTTGTTGACCCAGCTGAAATAAACTCTTGGACATAGATTACAGTGATAGTAACTACCTAAAATAACATATTTATTCATTTGTTTTACTCTGGAGAAACTTTATTTGACGTTTTGGTATCATTTTTATGACGTTTTCAAGACTTATGAACTGCAGCCACTGCAGTGAGCCACGAGGGCCAGCGTGTTTGTTAGTTTTGATTAGTTATTGTTACTAGTAGTAGTAGTGGTAGTGACTCACAACTATCATTTATGTTCAAGTGTTATTTTATCGGGTGCTTTTTTTTTTTTTTTTGTTCCATTATTTGACACGATAAATAGCCTACATGCATCCTCAAACCTTTATTCTGATAGAGTACTTCCAGTTACTCGCAGTTTAAATTTTAGTTTCACCCCAAACATTTGGATTCAACATTTAGCGCTAGATTTATAGTTAGCATTTAGGTATAGATTCATCATTTAGATTTGACATTTGTACTTATCATTAAAATTTGCATTTGTCATTTAGATTTAGCTTTAACATTTACATTTTAGACTTGGAACTATTATCGTATACTGTATCTGTAAATTGACAAACATGTGCAGAAGAGTGACTCAAAAATTTACACCAGCTTTCTAAAGATTGTTTGAAGCTAAATGTGACGAAATATTACATTGCACTAATCTATACAATTTGACATTTTTTAATGCTAGAAGGTTTTATTGATGTTAAGGTGAATGTTACACATTTGTTGCGGTCTGTTTTAGCATGGGATTTTTTATTTTATTTTTTTGCTTTTGTTTGTCAGTCGGCTGGGCCTCCTCTGTGGGACAGATGCAGGAGGCAACTTATGACTTATGAGAAGCAGGAAATGACGTCTGGAGCAGCAGGACGTGTTGTTTTCTTGTATGTCATTGATTGTAGCTCATGTTGGACAATAACAATAACCAATTTGGGTTGTTTTCCCTTGTAAACAAAAAAATGGACCACAACTGAAAAAAAAACACAAAGTCAAAGTAGTTCCAGTAGTGGACACTTGGCTCTTACAGCTAAATAATTGACTTTAACAATAATTGTTGTATCCCTGCACATATGTTGAACATGTTGTGGCCACATTTTCTCAACTGTTTTTGTGATGCAAGCCCAAAAAACCTGCATAAGTGATGATGAGAGGCAAGCTTACAATGACCTCTCTGGAGGTAAAATGGCTCATTCAGACCCGAAGGGATTATTGTGGCAATGGACTGGTTTATGACTGTGTGTTTGCAAATGTTGATGAGAAATCCTGCTGGCCACTGCTTGTGTCCTCATTATGTACCAGGTATTTCCCTGCATGCATTGCACTGCTGTGGCCCAAGCTACCAAACGCACACGGCTGTGCGTGTTTGCTGTTTATCTGATGCTCGCTGTGAGGTTCCCTTGTAGGTCAAACTCGTGATTCAGCAGACTAATTTGAGAAGAAACTCACACATGAATGCACAAAGCAACCACACGTTCAGGTGAATTTGCTTTCCGTAGCAGTTCCTGATGTCGGGGTCAGTCATCTTTTCACAACATTTTCTCTCCCTCGGCCTGATTCACCTGCCCGTAGGTGGCCGTTAAAGTGGATATAGTAAGTGAACCCGTTAAATTGCTCGGCTTTTGTGGTGTAAAAAGAAATAAAAGCTGATACACAAGACATTTAAAATAAATATACAACAAGCCGTGCAGACTAAATAAAAACTTTGGTGATGCACGTTTGACACGAATGACCACATTCAGTCTTTTTTGTCGGAGTCCATCAGTTTTGCACGTCTTGATTTCGCAATATGTGCCCACTCGTCATTGCAAGTGCGCTACAAATCCTTTGGGTTGTGAGGTCATCTCTTGTGCACAGCCCCCCTCAGGTCTCCCTATTATTTGGAAGTGTTCAGAAGTGCCTTCACTTTAACAAAAGCCGCAATTCAAGAAACAACCCCCAAAGCCTGGTAGAGGCCACAATCGTGCATCACTGTAGGTATGTTCTTCCCTTTGATGCAATGTGCTTTGGTGTCCGCTGTTCTTATATTCTCAAAATATCATTTATTGTAATTGAACTGAGGGAAACACCTAGTAAAACAACAACTTCATGTTACCTCTCTATTATGGTATCTGTCAAAAGGTAGTGATAGTTTGATTTCATTTCATTTTATTTCACTGTATGGCAGTTAAGAATTACAAAGTACTACTTAAAGGCAAGGTAAGTTTATTTGTATAGCACATTTCATACACAAGGCAACTCAATGTGCTTTACACAAGGAAAGCACATTGGAAAGCATGTAAAGCATTCCCCATATAGCTATGAAAGGTTTATGACCTAAATTAGAGCAGTTTGGAAGTCAACCAATGTCACACCAGACCAGTAATGTGTCGACTTTGGATGTTGTACTGTTCGTTTATCTACTCTTATGTGCCTTGCTAGCTGGCATGCTTTGCCCAGTGGTACTAAGCACACACGCGTCTGGTGCACGGAGCGAGAAAGACAGATGGGAAGGTGATTGAGATGGATGCCATTCATTAGAAGCTCATTTCAGTCTCCTGTGCTTCCCAATCCGTCCTCTCTGACAGCGCCCGAACAGGAAGTTGAACAATTCCGCCGCCTTTGAGGCCTAACTGGCAGTAAAATTCTCACTAGGCGCAATAATGAGTCAGTGTCTTATTCAGACTTGATTCAGCCTTAAGCACTGTTATCTAACCAACAGTTTGCCAGATGTGGGCTCCCTCTCAGCTCAGTGAGAACACCTGCCAAGATATCACCTGCTTTCTTCACACACTTTAAGTTGTGCCTTCTTTGTCACTCTATGTTTTACCCTACGGGGTATTTTTAAATTATTTAAGCATGTTTGGTGGTTTTGCTTCCCTGAGCTTTCCACAAGTGACTTGTTGAGCAGGTGAAATAGACTTTTGTGTAGGTATTGGGTACCAACACAGAAACATTTTCCATTCACTTGTAAGAACACCTGCAAGACGTTAAACTTGACTTTATACAAATCCCATTTTCATTCAACTTGGATGTTGTGTAAAATGTAAATAAAAACAGATACATACAATACAATCATTTACAAATTCTTTTCAACCTATATTCAATTGCTCACACCACAAAGACATGATATGTTACGTGATGTGATATGATGCAAAATGTGGCTTGGCATTGTCTTGTTGAAATAAGGTTACCACACAATGGTGCCGAGGGATACGTAATTTACGTTTTTTTCCAAGTTACAAGCCATCATTTGGATTATATATTGTTTTGTGGGGGGAGAAAAAACCAAAATGCGCATTCACAGTCAATATCATTCTGACATGTCAAGGAAGCTGAGACATACTCAACGTAACATGATAAGCCTAACTTCAGAATAAAGTTGACTAAATACAGTTATACATTGACGGCAATGCAAATAGCCTGAGTACCCTTTTACTTTGAAGTTGGCCCAAGTCGTGGTGTGATGGCTAGCTTGACTTTCCTTGTAGAGGTTTCTTTATCATAGTTGACTGACATTGTAGTTCCGAACAACATCAATACAATGCTATCATCCAAACTCATGTTCAATCACTAATTTAGGATGTTAAGAAACCGCTAATTAATTAGGTCGTCATTGTATGATTTGCAGAATTCTCCAACATAAGTAGCTGTTAGCATTACCGACGAGTGTCTGGCTGGCTGGTAGCTGTAAATGAGTTTAGCAGCTGGTACCTGGCTTACTTTAATTCTTTTTCAATATTCGGGACCTGTAATTGGCTGGCAACCAGTTCAGGGTGTACCCTGCCTCCTGCCTGAAGCCGGCTGGGATAGGCTCCAGCATCCCCACCACCTTTATTGTAAGCGGTTGAGAAAATGGATGGATATTCTTGACCAAGGCTACTTTCACTTTGTAATTCGCTCTCCATGTTTAAAGGAAGGGGATGTGCTTTAAATTGCACGTTGAGGTCGTTTTATGAAAGAAAAAGAAAAAAAGAAAGAAAGAAAAAAAAAGATAGATAGAACTTTATCTTCGTTTATTTTATAGAACACTTTTTCCCATTAAAAAAGAAAAACATTCAACTCAAAATGTCAAACACAACTTTAAGCCATTAATACCTTATTTTACACATGGACCATGTATAAAACTTGAAAGTTTTTGCCTCATATAACACTTAAAGTTGTGTTACGAAATCCTAAAAGGCTATATTAGAAATTTGTAATTTATTTTTTATTTAATTTAATGGGAAAAAGCATTTTACAAAATAAATGAAAACACCGAATCCTAAACAGCTGTTTAACATTTTGAATAGTTTTTTTTTTTTGTTTTTTTTTTATGGAAAAAGCGTTTTACAAAATAAATGAAGACAGATTACTATTATATATGCCGTAATTTCTGGACTATAAGCCTCGATTTTTTTCACACGCTTTCAACCCTGCGGCTTATACAATGATGCGGCTAATATATGTATTTTTTCTGACGGCCGCCAGGGGCGCTCGAGCAGAAAAGGTAAGAGTGAGACAGGTGGAATATATGTGTCGACGAAGACGCAAGTTTAATGTAACTTGGCGCTTTGTGCATGAATAGAATGAGCATGAACAGACCCTCATCATGGAAAATAAAACAAGTCTCAGTCTCAGCGACTTTTAGCGGTATGTTATTTTTAACTAGCCCTGTTAGTTACTACCAGACCTCTGCTGTGTTACTGCCGCGTCACAGGCACTGTTCGGAAAGAAAAGCTAAGTTATATTATTCAACCTTTGAAAACTATATATATATATATTTGCTATGACTTCCCAGCAAAAAATTGAGATATAAGCACTGTATAGTAGCAGTGAATTCAACTCAGATGACTTCACAACAAGCAGCAGTTTGGCATAGAAAACAAATCTTCTAATAGGAGGATTCAAGCTGTTTAATGTCGCTCCCAGTTAAAGTTTAGTGACAAACTAAACATTAAACTAAGAGAATTGCAAATTGTTTATTTAACACAACCACGTAACACTGCTTTAGAATCAGCTGACTTAATGATAACACATAATGGGAAGCAACATAGATACATTTATATATATATTACTGGGCTCTAAATTACCTTTTTTGATGACCAGCCAACATGGCTGGTGACTCCCTAAAGTTACTAGCCAAACACAATTTCCACCAGCTATTTCTTTTTTCACAGTGAAAATTTTCCCAGATCTTTTTTCTTTCTGAAAAAAATGCACAGACTGAGCACCGAGTGAAGCAGGAATACTTGTTCTCTCGATCGTGGTGAGTATACACGGTCCTTCCTGAGGACTCGGGTTCGAGTCCAGGCTTCGGCCTTCCTGGGTGGAGTTTGCATGTTCTCCCCGTACCCACGTGGGTCTTCCCCGGGTACTCCGGTCTCCTCCCACATTCCAAAGACATGCATGGCAGGTTAATTGGGCGCTCTGAATTGTCCCTAGGTGTGCTTGTGAGTGTGGATGGTTGTTCGTCTCCATGTTCCTTGCGATTGGCTGGCGACCAGTTCAGGCTGTACCCCGCCTATTGCCCGAAACAAGCTGGGATAGGCTCCAGCCACCACCGCAACCCTAGTGAGGTGTAAGAGGTCAAGAAAATGGATGTGTGTGTGTGTGTGGGGGGGGGGGTGTATATATGTATATATATATATATATATATTAGGGGTGTGAATTGCCTTGTACCTGACGATTCGATCCGTATCACGATTCATAGGTCACGATTCGATTCAATACCGATTAATCCCAATATCAATTTACAAGTCGATTGTTACGATTTTTTTTTACTCAATTTAGAAAATAGCATTCAGTAAACTTGTACATGTACACTGTAAGATTTGTATGAAAAATTATTATTTATTGATCTCAAACTTCAGTCATAACTGTGAGCCACTGTATTGAACAAACAGGTTGTAACCTTTTTCATGTTAGAACAGCATTGAAATAAAATATTAAGGCTTAATGTTCCATTAATATAACATTCTTCCATGCTTAAGGTGTGAAAGTTAGACGTTTTGTTGAATATTTTTTCATCAAAAATGGATGTTAAAAAATTGATTCAGCTGCCTATTGAATTGATTCAAGTAGTATTGCGATATATTGCCGAATCGATTTTTTAACACCCCTATTATATATATATATATATATATATATATATATATATATATATATATATATATATATATATATATATATATATACAAAACCTTCATTCATAAGCAATTGTATTTCAGATCATTCTTTCACCATATGATGCAATCACATTCGACTTCCATATCTCGAGCATGCTGCTATTGTGTTGGAGTAATTACAGACTAGAGACACTCTCATGCTAATATATAGCTGGAGGGGTCAAGACTTTCTCACGCTCAAGTTCTATTCATTTTTTTTCCTGTCTGAAATTAAAAACTTGGATACGGCAAATCATAATGGTGATGAAGTATACAACACTATACGCACACACAGTTGAAAGTCAACAGTCATCTTTGTGAAAGCAGAATGTCTTAGCAGTTATTTTTCTGAAATTGTAGTAAGTTGTGAACGTATACCTAAAATTGCAACTACACGGACTCTTGCGAGATCTTGATTTGCAACAAAAAAAAGGGGTGAGAAATTCTATGAATCTAAGTGTTAAACAAATCTCCGCAAATAGTGATGGGAAGAGCATACACAAGATAATGCGACTATCAGTTAAACATAAGTGCTTTCTTGTATTATTTTAAATGTGCAATGTGATATTGCTTTATTTTCTAATCAAGGAAGTTACCAATTGTTTATATTCAGAAGAACTATAACTGTCACTTATTGTGAAGTACGGTATTATTGTGATTTGATGATAAAAGCCCTGTCTCAGCACAGCTATTTAGTCGAGCTGAATGATCACAGACCATCAAAAAGCAGGGGGGCGGGGAGGGAAGCCAACCATTGCAATTTTATTGAAACATAAATGATACTTGTGCAGTAAGGACTGTCATCTATGAGTAAATTATGAAACCCTTGTTTAGCATATGAAGAAGCTTTTGCATATTTCCATTTGGTTGCCATTTTTGGACTGCATGTCATGCTTGTTTTAGCATGCTAAATATTTAATCAGTCACTCTCTGGCCTGTTTGAGAGTTATTTGTCTTTTTTTTTTCTTGACTGAGGGCCAATCGTAGAGTAGTTTAACTGCTACTTTTAAGGGTGGCAACTAAGCAGAATGCAAGGCAGGCACATCTACCTCACGGTCATCAGTGTTGCCACAGTTACCTTGAAAAAGTAACTTAGTTACTTTACTGATTACTTGGTTTTAAAAGTAACTAAATTGCGTTACTGATTACTTGATTTTAAAAGTAACTAAGTTAGATTAAAAGTTACTTTTTTAGTTACTTTCAGCAGCTGCCGATAACACCATCTCAACATAAAAATAATGCAGTAGAAACGGAGTTCCAAATACTTTATTGAAAGTGCATTTTTAACATGAAAATAAAGGGTTTTTTTTAATGAAAAACAAAATAGGCAGTCTCTCTTGACTTCTTGTAACGTAAATACTTTTTATAAAACAAAAAATAAAAATCTATCCAGGTTGAAAATGAAAATCCCCTAAATTCCTCTATTGTTTGTTTGTTCCGCTATTCCAGTGTGTACACATGTATCAGTTTAAATATTTATTAGTAGTTATTGACAGTTATAATTGTTTTTTGGTTTGTTTGTTTTTTCTCTTCAAAATAAGGATCAGGAAAACAAAGGGTTGGTAATTTAATGTTAAATATAAATATTTAACCTTTAGACAGACACCAACACAATTAAACAGAATATTTGCACATTGTGAAGTATTTCAGAAACATAAATTTAAGACATGAAATAAACCTACCGTCCAGCCAAAAGAAATATGAAGCCACCTTATGGAACAATAAATCTATCAAAAACATTTTAACCACTTAATATATGCAAAAATATTTCCAAAAGTTCATTTCCCTTTTTAATCAACAATTTTTGTATTTAACAATTGTTTTTTCTTTTGTCATCACTTTCATTTTTGGTTAATGTATGACATCTTTTTTTGTTTTTTTAATCTGAGACACGATGATGACCAAAGAATCACTACTGTTTATATTTAGTTTTTTGGGCTGTCGTAATTGCGGGCACGTCTCAGTTCTCCTATCTGCTGCTCATGCTAGTTGTAGACATTGACAGGGAGCCACAAACTGAGAAATGAGATACTTGCAGTGTGCTTTTAGCTTAGCTGGTGTGTTGGCTGTGGGACATACCTGTGTCGTTTGAATCCGTGCATTGGATCGTCACGGGAGTTCTTCTTTTTGGCTCGCGCGCAGTACCAACGCCGGCCCGGGACATACAAGTGCACCGAGAGGACTCGATAGCAATGGGGAAATACCGAGATGTACGGCACCGGCTTCTGCTAACTGTCTCCATTTGTATGTTGTCACTCGTTGCGCGTGCGCGCGCCGTGTCGCGAGCACGGAAACACGGAAGTAGCTTGAATGGTGATGCTACTGAAATGTAAACAAAACAAGTAGAGCACGGCGCAGAACTCTTGCTATTGTTATGAAAACCATAAAGCCTCACTCGCAACCGATACGGTCGTTTAGCTCCCCTTGACGAACGATGGTTCGGTCGAATCGTTTTTTTGTTCCACCCCTACTGAAAACGTAACTTGTCTGACGTCACTCCCCCTGGCGAGAGGGCGGAGACGACCTCATCCCATAATGCTTCACGGACCAATTGAGGATGGAAATAAATTATTTTTTTTACCACTTTTATGGTCCATAATGCACACTTTTTTTGTTGTGTTGTGTGCCTGTTGGTTAATAAAACTAGTAGTAAAAGTATCATCACTTTTGTTTTGAATGTGCAAACCATTCATGACCAGACCATGGCTGAATTCAGTGTGGTGATCAATGACTTCTGCCTCATCTTCGTAGTTAGCAGTAGTTGTTTGTGACTGTTACAACAGTGAGATAGTTTGCCTTCTTCATGAAAATGTGGAGTAACGCATTGATTCTCTGGACAGTAACTTTAATCAGACTACTTTGTAGAATAAAGTAACGCGTTAGACTATTAGTTACTTTAGAAAGCAACTTTCTTGGGTAACGCGTTACTAAGTAACGCGTTACCCAAGAAAGTTGCCGGTAACGCGTTACTAAGTAACGCGTTACCGGCAACACTGACGGTCATACTCTAGTCGGGTCTTAGTCCGAATCTCAATTCTATCAGTGTGGAATAATAACTAGTGTTCCGATACCGTTTTTTGGCTCCCGATACCGATACCCAGCTTTGCAGTATCGGCCGATACCGATACCATACCGATAGTTAATTTTTTTTTTTCCTCAACATGAAAAAGCTGTCCTGCCATTGATTCAGAGCATTCAAGGGCCAATAGGATATCTTAGATCAGGGGTGTCAAACTCATGCTAGCTCAGGGGCCGCATGGAGGAAAATATATTATCAAGTGGGCCGAATCGGGAAAATAACGGTATATAACTTAAAAACAATTGCCATAATTGATACGCATATTTTCGTGGACCAGCCCTAAATTACGGAGCTCATCTGTAATCATATTGTTCCGAAAAAAAATAAGACGGATGCAAATGGAATGCGGCAACACTTTGCCGGTATACATTCCGGACGTGTTAAATTGACCTGTTTTCAATATATATTGTTCCCAGAATGCATTGCATGGGTGTTAATAATGTTATAAGTACGTTAATCCTTGTCATATCTATTTGTGTTACCAGTAATTTAACACATTTATGTCTGTGAATGATTTAAAAAAAAAAAAAAAAAAAAAGTTTAAGTTGAGTGCAAAATAAAGACATCCAGGATGACGATTCCCCGTTCAAGTTGCATTACTCATCTGAGGACTGCTTGTGAAATTACAAATTTGTATGTTTTGATTGTGGCTGGCTGATTAATTAGACATTACATTCTTTTTATTTATTTTTTTTAACTTTACAAAATCAACTCGCGGGCCGGATTAAACCCACATGCGGGCCTGATCCGGCCCGCGGGCCGTAAGTTTGACACCCCTGTCTTAGATCGAATGCCCCACTCCGGTAGAACTCCTGGCGCCCCGGGCGGGCTCCGGTGGCCGGTGGGCTGTCCAGTAGCCCTGCTGCGCTGGCGGTCCGCCTATTGTGGTGCCAGATGGGTGGGGGTGGGGGGTGCTGGGGGACGGGCGTGCCACCTACACCCGCCGGGTTGGGTGACGCCCAGCTGGTCGCTCCTCTTACTCACTTCACTAGTTTTGCACTATACACTTTGTAAATATACACATAGGGCACACAACACATTTCTTGGTGGGGTGGGGAAGGGTGGAAACACCGTCTTCACCCTTCAACTCCCCTCCAATTTTAATGCACCTCACGTCCAAGGGGAGGGGTGAGTTGGGGCGGGGAGCCATCAGAGGGGATGGACTGCAGTGCCTGGCAGCGCTGTGGTCCCCCCCATTTGTGTCCCTGCCCCACCACTTTGTCCCTCCATTCCCTTTTTTAATGCACCACACATATACATATTCATTTTTTTGGGGGGGATGCGGGTGTGTCGGAGTAGGGGAAATTTTTTTCCCTCTGCTCCGACTCACCTGCTCCCAATTTTAATGCACCACACGCACACACTTGTATATACACTGGGTGGGGCCACATTCACGGTGTAAGGGTAGAGCTCGCCAGTCGGCGAGCTGGCGGATTCAGTAACAGGGTTAGGTGTCACTAGTACGCTGGCGTGACGACCGGGGCCTCTTCCCACCGGGCTCGGTGTTCTGGTGTTCCGCCTCTCCCCCGGTGCTTCCTCCTCTGCTTCCCCCCTCCCACCGCTGTGCTCCTTTCGCACGGCTGGAGGTGGGGTGGGCACGTCTTCCCTCTCTGCGCTGCTGCCCGGTGCCGGGTGGGGGGGGTTGGCGGTCGTTGGGGGGCCGGGGGGGGGGGGGGGGGGGCGGTGCTCGCTTTGCTGGACCGCGGTTGACGGCTTCTTTCTTTGGTGGTGGTCCTTATGCATGCCAGATCCGTCGCACCAGCATCTACTGAAACTCAACAGAAGTAGCCTCTCCCTCCCACAGCCCCTTGAATCAGTGGGTGCTGGTGTCTGTGGATCTCACTTTGCTTTATCTATCCTTCCCTCCTTCCTCTCTTTAGTTTTTCCTCTGGTCACTTGAGATCTCAATTTATTGGAAGTTTGAGGTTTCTGGGGTTGGCATAAGACTCTGGTTTTGTAACCACGCAGGAGGGGTTTTGTTGGTGCTGGATTTCACTTTGATGGATTGGATGTACTGGCTTCTATGGATCTCACTCTGCCTTATCGATCCTTCCCTCCTTCCTCTCTTTAGTTTTTCCTCTGGTCTCTTGAGATCTCGCTAAATTTGCTGGAATTTAGAGGCTTCCGGGGTTGGCGTAAGACTTTGATTTTGTAATCATGGGAAAGGCAGGAAGTGTTTGGTCGGTGCTGGATTTCACTTTGATTTATCTTTCTTTTCTCTTTATTTTTTTCTGACCTTTTCTCTGGTCTCCTGACCATTTAAACCTCACGACTCTGGCAAGATTCTGAAGTACCTGGTTAAGGCGAAGGGTAATGGGATATTTATAAGGTTTTAGGTGAATTAATGAGTATAAATTTATACGTATTTGCACGCACACGCACGCACGCGCACGCACGCACACAAACGCACGCACGCAAACGCACACACGCAAACGCACACACGCAAACGCACGCACACACACACACACACACAAAAAAAAAAAGAGTAATGATGATAAGACGTTGAATCGGTAAGACTACTGAATGAACAATTCTGAGCTCTTTTAGAAAAAAAAAAAAAATGGATATCTTAGATCGGCATGCAGTGAACATGTCACACACCAGTGAATGTCGTGCATGAGCAAGACACAAGATGCTGCATCCAAAATCCTATATTAGCGTTTGAATTAATGGTATCGGCATGTTACTTGTGAGTACTCACCGATACCGATACCACTGTTTTAATGCAGTATCGGCACCTCTGCCGATACCAGTATCGGTATCGGCACAACACTAATAATAACACATTCTTACATGGGGTATCTTTGTGTGAATGTGAATATGAATACCAGAGGTGGGAGCAAGTCACATGTGGAAGAACAAAACAAACTAAATATACATGATTTATTTATTTATTTATGTATTTTAAATTTACACTAATTGCATAAATCACAACAAAAAAAGGCTGTCCTTTTAAGTGTACTGCCTGCGCCAATGTGGAAATCATAATTTAACCATTTTTGTTTATTCATTTGCTGGTTTATAAAAAAAAAATACAAAAAGTGTAAAAGTGCAATTGTTTGCAAAACACAGTGAAACCATTACCTTGTAGATGAAATACTGCAGGACATCAGCAACCGATTGATGGATGAGCAAATGCATCCCAAGGGAGAAGTGTGAAATACGATGTGATGAAGTCATGCCGGCAGAGTATCGCAGTTTATTTAATATTTAATTTAGTGCGCAGTCTTGTAGTGTAGTGCTTGCTTTACATTCCAGTTAAGACTCCTAAATACACCTCGCTGACAAATACTTTGACTGATCTGCTTCCAATCCATCTCATTGTTTCGACAGCTGCTCATTTTAATGCAGCAATGGGTCGATGAGCAATGGGTCGATGAGAGAGAGAGAGAGAGAGAGAGAGAGAGAGAGAGAGAGAGAGAGAGAGAGAGAGAGAGAGAGAGAGAGAGAGAGAGAGAGAGAGAGAGAGAGAGAAACGTGCATGAGGCAGCGGGATATCGGAGCACTCGTGAATAGCAACACAGGTGTCACCTCGTAAAACCTGACAATAATAACAAACAGGCTCAGCCTCTTGGAATGTTCCTTGAAGCAGTGACAGTGACGAGTCAGAGAAGGTTTCAGATTTGATGTGCTCTGTAAAGAGAAGTCTAGCTTAGGCCCATCTTTTATGGTTACCATGACCAGTTAAAACACACATGGATACAGCATGAGATGCAAACATGCAATAACAAATTAACAAATATATATATATCATTCACATTAGCTTTGCTTCAATGAGCCGTGACATGTATTGCAACAGTAAAGATAAAGCTGTAAAGCGTCATGGCATTTCTATTTTTTTTTTTTTTTTTTTAAATGAAGTTGTTGTTAGTGTACTTCACTGCCCTTGTTCCTTGCTGCCATGATATGCTCCGATATGTACCTCTCCACAGTAATTTGGTCGGGAAAAGGCGGAACATTCTGTACAATAATTTGAGCTGATTGGACGATGCGTCATTCTACACATTTTTTTTTTAACCAACCACGGCCATAGGTGAAAATTTCGTCTTCATTCTTGCCAAAGGGGGGCACACGAACATCTTACCAGCTAGAAATGCACGAAGTGCCCCTCGCTGTTCAACATTCAACAAGGAAACGGTGAGTATTTCTATGAGAACAGAATTAACTGCAGCGTCGATTCGTCCATGTTAGGTTTGTTTGTTAGCTCCGGCGTTGGCGCTGGCTTCCTGGTTTCGTCACAGTTTCATATCCCGCCCCCAAACACAATGTCTGTGATTGGTCGAAGGACAGATATCAGCGGGAGCGGTACAAGATGTATTCTCTGGGGTTTGTAAACTCACAAATACCGCGAGAATTCATCTTGCCAGAGCAAGGTTACATGGCTTCACCTTTGCTAGCAACAATCAGGGTTAGCATCAAGTTGTTAGCTTTCTGCTAAGGTCCACAGTATGCTAGCTGCCACTGCACCACTGATCTGAATATATGACTGGATAGCCAATAACCCATACACAACCGGGGAAGCCATTGAAGTCACAGGGCGGCCATCTTGCTCCTCCCGTCTCACGAGCTATTTTTAACAGGTAAAAAAAAAAGAAGAAGAAGAAGAAGTGGACGGTATGTGTTGCTTTGAAGACCCCCTTTTTCTTTTATCGCTTTATTCTTTAATAAAAAAGTTTCCTCCTGTAAACATCATTAAGCATATAATTTATACATGTATAAATAGTAGTTGTAAAATGTCTTGACGTCTTCTTGTTTAACAAAATGAAAACATCAAAAATCATGCTGTTTCTATTAAGTACAGGTCTCAAATGTCCAATTTCTATACTGTAAATATACAGGTTCGTATGTCGAGAAACGTTTCTTGGGAGGAGTAATATGGCGGCCTCGCGATTTCAAAAGTCTTAGCCTATAAGCTATCCAGCCATACATTCAGATTAGTGCACTGTACATACATTACTCGAGCCTAACCAAAAAATGTGCATCTGGAATTGGCATGTTGGCAAAAATGCGTCGCAATTATTTACTAGGTATTTTTACTTGTTTTTAACCTCTATGAGTAATGTATGTAACCCATGATTGTATTTTTTAATCAGCTATCTGGTGTGATCAGTTAGCGCTCAGTGATTTATGTATTAAAATGGCGATGATCTGTGACAGTTGCCAGTTCTGGGAAATTCAGCTTGTCACGCCGCCACCGGTGTGATGGCCCATGCTTTTATTTTGGTATCCATGTTTCCTGTCTTATCCTGAAAATCTAACTCTCCTCTCACCCCAGGTCACTTGCCCTTCCTGCCGCTCCCTAATTACCGGTCCCCGCCCATGATTATCACCACCTGCCGCCAAACAATAAAAGCCACCTGCATTCTCCCCTCCGTTGCCGAAGTGTCACCGTCAGTGCATGGAAGCGTCCCACAGTCCTTATGTCCTCGTTCATGTTGCCTAGCGTTGTTGCCTTGTTTTTGTGCCTTTTCCTCCCTTTTGGAGCGCCTTTAGTTACCCCTTTTGCCTTGTGCCCTTTTTCCTCCCTAGCGGAGCGCTTTCTGTTGTCCCCAGTACCTTTTGCCTGTTTTTTCCTCCCTAGTGGAGCGCTTTTTGTTCTCCATTTTTTCCCCTCCCTGTTCTCCTCTCAGTTTGAGAGGAGAGCTCTGTTGGCCGGAAATAAACCTGCTGCCTTGGTGGCCTACCTTACGCCTGCGTCTGAGTCCTACTTGACCCCGCCTTGTCAGTACACTTCGGCCAGCATGGACCCAGCAGGCATGGTCGAGGCCGCACTGCAGAGCCAGGAGGCCCGGCTCAACAACCAGGACCGGATCCAACAGACCATGCTGTCCCGGATGGAGGAATTGACCAGCCAGGTCCACGAGCTGGTAGGCCTTTCACGGCGTCGAGCGCCAGCTCCCACTGGACAGATTCCTCACCCTGAGTTCTCTGTACCGACCACGCCATTCACCGGGGTAGGATTGAGACTGGCCTCCCCAGAACGATACTCCGGTGAACCCGGACGCTGTCAGACTTTCCTCACAGAATGTGACATTCATTTTGAACAGTTACCACAGGCATTTCCCACAGCCCGATCCCGAGTGGCCTTCATGTTGTCTCACCTGACGGGACGGGCCAAAACCTGGGCGACCGCGGAATGGGCCAGGGGTTCCTCGGTCTGCCAAAGCGTACAGGACTTTCGAATCGCTTTGCGCCAAGTCTTTGATCCAGAAAACAATGACCGAGAGAAGGCACGAGCACTGAGCCGACTTCAGCAAGGCAACGAATCTGTCAGCGACTATGCAGTTCGCTTTCGAACGTTGGCAACGAGCAGTGGCTGGAACGCCATCGCACTTCACGACCATTTTCTGAAAGGACTCTCACCCGCCATTCAAGAGCTTCTGGTTCCCGTAGATCTCCCCGCGGACTTGGACGCCTTGATTTCCCTCGCCATCCGCACCGATCATCGTCGCCGGGAACTGGCTAAGATCGGCGGACTCCGAAGGAGGGAGGAACCCACCCCCTGGTCACGACCACCGGGGCCCGGAAGGCCGCAACCCATCCTTCCTTCCCGATCTGAACCAGGAGAGGTGGACTTCGCCAGAGAGGAACCCATGCAACTGGGAAGGGCCCGGCTAACGCCCGAGGAGCGACAGCGCCGCCGCCGAGAGGGCCGATGCTTCTATTGTGGTGGTCTTGGCCACCTAGTGGGATCCTGCACCACGAAGAGCGGGTCACCGGTGAGTCCTCCGTCACCCCGACCCGCCAAGAACCACAGGCTCACGCAAATGCAGATAAACCACCACAATGTCACCACAAATCTGTCAGCCCTCATCGATTCCGGTTCCGACGAGAGCCTCATGGACTGGGAGCTCGTGAGGCAACTACGAGTCTCCACCGAGCCACTTCTGTCAACCATCCAGGCTCGAGCGCTGAACGGCAAGGAACTTTTCAGAATCACCCACATCACTGAACCTCTGGAAGTGCACATCGGACAGCACCTCGAGACCCTTCGCTTCCATGTGTTCCATTCTGCTTCCCCCACTTTGGTTCTGGGTCACCCTTGGCTGCGTCTACATAATCCCAGAATCGACTGGAACTCTGGAGTCATTCTGGAGTGGGGAAAGGACTGCATGACTCACAGATTGGAACAACCCGCACCCCGGAACACCACAGCCCAGGTTCACCAGGTGTCCCTCGCCTCGTCCGCTCAAGAGGAATACCCGAACCTGCACACCGTTCCCTCCTGCTACCACCACCTGCGGGAGGTTTTCAGCAAAACCAAGGCCATGACTCTTCCTCCCCATCGACCGTATGACTGCCCGATTGACCTGATCCCCGGATCAACCATCCCCAAGGGGAGACTGTACTCGGTCTCAGGACCCGAACGCCAAGCCATGAACAATTATATTGACGACTCCTTGAAGGCCGGCCTCATCCGACCGTCTTCCTCACCTGCAGGCGCAGGGTTTTTCTTCGTGAGTAAAAAGGATGGATCCCTACGCCCATGCATTGATTACAGTCCCCTGAATGACATCACTGTTAAGAACCGGTACCCCTTGCCATTGATGTCCTCTGTGTTTGACCAGCTGCAACAAGCTAGAATCTTCACGAAGCTCGATCTCCGCAACGCCTATCACCTCATCCGGATCCGCGAGGGAGATGAATGGAAGACTGGTTTTAACACTCCCCGGGGACATTACGAGTACCTGGTCATGCCTTTCGGCCTCACGAACGCTCCCGCAGTCTTCCAGGCCATGATTAACGAAGTACTCAAAGATTTCATCGACCACTTTGTGTATGTCTACCTGGATGATATCCTAATCTACTCTCCTGACCAAGCAAGCCATCGAAGCCACGTGGACCGAGTCTTGCAACGCCTGCTGGATCACCAGCTTTACGTGAAGGCAGAAAAGAGCCTGTTCCACGTCAACTCCATCTCCTTCTTGGGATTCGTCGTGTCACCCGGAAAAGTGGAGATGGAAGCGGACAAGGTCAGCGCCGTGCGGGATTGGCCCACGCCGGACTCACGAAAGAAGGTACAACAATTCCTCGGATTCGCCAACTTCTACCGGCGATTTATCAGAAACTTCAGCACCATTGCTGCCCCCCTGCACGCCTTGACCTCCCCGCAAGTTCGATTTAGGTGGAACACGGAAGCTGAAGGGGCATTCAAGGACTTGAAAGCTCGCTTCACTAATGCCCCTATCCTCAGAGTCCCTGACCCCAAGCGCCAGTTCGTGGTGGAGGTGGACGCCTCGAGTATTGGTATTGGGGCAGTCCTGTCCCAGCGTTGTCAAGAGGACGGCAAGACACATCCCTGCGCTTTCCTCTCACGAAAATTATCAAAAGCGGAACGCAACTACTCGGTCGGTGATCGGGAGCTCCTAGCTGTGAAGGTGGCTCTCGAAGAATGGAGACACTGGCTGGAAGGCGCCGAACTCCCCTTCGTGATTTGGACCGACCACCGAAATCTGGAATACTTACGCCAGGCCAAAAGACTCAACCCTCGACAGGCCAGATGGTCTTTGTTTTTTAACCGCTTCGTTTTCTCTCTGACCTACAGACCCGGAAGTAAGAACGTCAAGGCTGACGCTTTATCAAGAATTCACGAGTCCGAACCACTGGAAGCCGAGCCTGAGACCATTCTGCCCCGGGACTGCATAGTCGGGGCCATGAGGTGGCAAATTGAGGACGACGTCAAAGAGGCACTACGGAACGTCACTCCCCCCACGTCATGCCCACCACGCCGACTCTTTGTGCCTGAGCAACTGAGGGCTCAGGTAATACACTGGGCCCATACTTCACGATTATTTTGCCACCCTGGAGTTCGCAGGACCGTGTATGCTGTCGCCCGGAGATTCTGGTGGCCGGCAATGGAGACCACAATCAAGGACTACGTAGCTGCTTGTCCTACCTGTGCCCGCAACAAGACGTCAAACCAGTCCCGGATGGGTCTACTCCAGCCACTACCAATTCCATCCAGACCATGGGCGGAAATTTCAGTGGATTTTGTGACCGGACTACCACCATCCCATGGTAAAACCACAATCCTCACAGTCGTCGACAGATTCTCTAAGATGGTTCGTTTCATCCCATTAACCAAGCTCCCATCCGCCAAGACCACAGCCGACATCATGATCCACCACATATTCAGGTTTTATGGTTTCCCCTTACACATCGTTTCCGACCGTGGACCACAGTTCGTCTCCCGATTTTGGACTCAATTTTGCAAAGCCCTAGGTGCCAAAGCCAACCTGACTTCTGGGTACCATCCTGAGGCCAATGGGCAGGCAGAACGGCTGAACCAGCAGCTCGAAACCGGTCTCCGATGCCTCGTCTCCCAGAACCCGACAACCTGGAGCAAGTATCTAGTATGGGTCGAGCTCGCGCACAACTCTTTGCCCACATCTGCTACAGGTCTCACCCCGTTTAAATGCGTCCACGGCTACGATCCGCCTTTCTTCGCCGAACTGGAAGAGGAGGCAACGGTCCCCTCGGTCAAGGCCATGATCCGTCGGTGCCACAAGGTCTGGTCGGCGGCCCGGACGGCGCTTCAACGCCAGGGAGACCGGGTAAAGAGGGCCGCCGACCGGAAGAGGAGACCGGCTCCAGAATACCGTCCAGGCCAGCGAGTTTGGCTATCAGCCAAACACCTCAGGCTCAAGGTACCATGTCCAAAGTTGGCCCCGCGATTTGTGGGGCCTTTTCCCGTAACCAAGTCCATAGGACCTGCCGCCGTTCGACTCCGTCTGCCACGATCCCTCAGAGTTCATCCTACATTCCACGTCAGCCAAGTCAAGCCTGTTCATGAAAGCACACTGGTGCCCTCCGAACCCGACCCACCCCCCCCGGAGATGATTGAAGGCGGCCCCGTTTACAAGGTTAGAAAACTTTTGGAGGTTCGTAATCGGGGCCGCGGAAGACAATACCTGGTGGACTGGGAGGGATACGGCCCGGAGGAAAGGCAATGGGTCCCCTCCCGGTTCATCGTAGATCCCTCCCTCATTGACGACTTTTACGCAGAGCACCCTGACATTCCTGGGCCGTCGAGAGACGGCCGTTGAGGGGGGGGTACTGTCACGCCGCCACCGGTGTGATGGCCCATGCTTTTATTTTGGTATCCATGTTTCCTGTCTTATCCTGAAAATCTAACTCTCCTCTCACCCCAGGTCACTTGCCCTTCCTGCCGCTCCCTAATTACCGGTCCCCGCCCATGATTATCACCACCTGCCGCCAAACAATAAAAGCCACCTGCATTCTCCCCTCCGTTGCCGAAGTGTCACCGTCAGTGCATGGAAGCGTCCCACAGTCCTTATGTCCTCGTTCATGTTGCCTAGCGTTGTTGCCTTGTTTTTGTGCCTTTTCCTCCCTTTTGGAGCGCCTTTAGTTACCCCTTTTGCCTTGTGCCCTTTTTCCTCCCTAGCGGAGCGCTTTCTGTTGTCCCCAGTACCTTTTGCCTGTTTTTTCCTCCCTAGTGGAGCGCTTTTTGTTCTCCATTTTTTCCCCTCCCTGTTCTCCTCTCAGTTTGAGAGGAGAGCTCTGTTGGCCGGAAATAAACCTGCTGCCTTGGTGGCCTACCTTACGCCTGCGTCTGAGTCCTACTTGACCCCGCCTTGTCACAGCTTGAGCTAACTTCCTACTTTAACACCATAAACACCTTCTATGTGGAAAATAGAAGAAAAAATTACATTGTTTGTAGGACCGATGTAAATAAATAGTGTAATTTAAGAGGATAAAGAAATGCATTAAGCATGCAGATACACGTTACACGTTTGTGAAAGTCAACCCATCAATCAACCACTCTGCAATGACGATTAGCGCTTGAAGTCAATTAATAATCAATTACGTGTTTTGGCATTAATAACACAGACGCCTCACTGAAATCAAGTGGTCGGTCAGCACAGCAACTTGGCAGTGGTGCCTTGAGTGTTTGGAAATATTTTAAGAAAAAATTAGACTGATAACACGGTCGCTTGAAGAATATGCAAATGTATCCTCAAATATAATCAAACATACCCACGATCTCTGGCTGGCGAACACCCTTAATGAAATTCACCAAACCTCCTCCTGTAACAGAGAAGACGGATAATACGTATAATCTGTTTAGAAGCTGAAACGAGGACGAGCAGTAGTCAATTAACAACCTCTTTATTGTGAAACTGAACTGTTAATAGCTGTAATTATGCCCGCCACAAAAAACATCAAGCTAGTTTATCACTCAAGCCTTCATTTAGTAGACATTAGGCTCTTCCTCTTCTTCCAGTTGCCCTCAACTCACTCATCCAATCACAAATCATTCTTGGACATCTTCACTGCCTGACGGACAGTCGGAATTTGTAGAACTCTGGCAAGAATCCACACGACATGGTCGGTTCCTCACCACAATACATTATTGCAAACCATTGCCTCCTTGAAGTGCACCACGTTGCTTCTAATTTCATGGTTTGTCCAACACACGTGAAAGGCAGAAAATGAATAAATATGAATATATGCATGTGTACTTAAATAATTTGCTGAGAGTCCCTGCATTTTGTCCTGAAAGCAGCCATTTATGTCTTTTCAAAACACTCACGTCATTGTACCGCTTCATGCCAGCCAATGTGTGATGCATTATTTCGATTCATTCAATTGCGCAATTGTCATATTTACTGTGAAAACCTGACTTGAATGTGTCACTTTAAACAGCATATTACCTCAGAAGGAAAGCACAACAGTCGGTTTGTGTAAGCATCCGTGTCAACCATATTGCACTTAATCCTCCTTTCCGTTAAACAAAATGAGGTGATGTTGACGTCAGTCCCACCGGAGCCCATTACACTTTGCTAGTCAACTGATGCAAATCGCATGCTCAATTTAAGAGTAATTGTTAAGTCACAATTCACCAGGGGAAGCCCAAGTCGTATTATAAAGTGAATGCAATGAGCGAACCATCTTACTATCAAATTCCGAACATAAATTCTTCTGCATAGTTGAGCCCAAAAAGTGAATCGAGGAATGAAAAATAGAAGGGGGGGACCGTATTTTTGAACTCGACATCTCTCAGGCAGCGAGTGCACACTGGGGAGACACTTTTAGTGTGTCTCAATAGTCAGCTTTAAAGCTTGTGTGTTTTAGTGCTTGAGTGTGATGGCAGCTTACTGTACGTATGTATGAGAGGCCGTTAGAGACAATAAAGGATTACTCACATTCACTACTGAAATTCTCTCATACACACAACTGAAACACTTTCATACTTTCTCTTGAAATGCTCACATATACACTTCTTAAACACTCTCATTCAAAATACTGAATTGCTCTCATACACACAACTGAAACACTCATCCTCACTAGTGAAATGCTCTCATATACACCCCTGGCATTTTTTTTTGCTCATATATAGGCTACTCTTCACACTACTGAAACATATATTTCAGTAAATTACAAGAATGGATTTCAGTTTGATTGTTTTTTTAATGTATTTCTGTTGTGTGAGAGTTTTTCAGTTATGACCGTGAGGGTGTTTCAGTATTATGTGAGAAGTAATTCTGTAATATCTGTCATTAACAGTGCCTCACAGCAGCTTGTCTAATATCTACAGTACCTCATACTGTACTGTATATGCTTGCACATCCACACTTACTGTCATGCACAACGCAGCTCTCCACACATTCAACTTGCAAAAGGAGAAGAAGGATCAGTCCAGTATTATTGCTGGTAATAGGATGTCACAGTCTGCTCTCGTTGGGTTTCTCTAACTGATTTTTGTGTGTGTGCGAGTGAGTTTGTGTGCAAGCTGGGTGAGGGGGGTAAATATGCTGGAGGGTGGGAGAGGAAGGCGACATATGAGGAGAGGCAGAGGGGAATGCGGCTGTATGTCAGCTTT
Source organism: Festucalex cinctus (assembly GCF_051991245.1). Lineage (NCBI taxonomy): Eukaryota > Metazoa > Chordata > Actinopteri > Syngnathiformes > Syngnathidae > Festucalex > Festucalex cinctus. Next base: position 51,806,090 of record NC_135411.1, read on the forward strand.
TCTGACAGCAATTTGCACAAATTATTCATAGATGGGCCGCATGCTTGAGGTATGTGGTGACAGGTGTCCTCTGGAATATCCGGTATGTAGTATCCCATCATACAGTGTATATAACACCACTTAAGTGAGGGCGTCACATACCTCTTAGCCTTATGATGTGCCCCTAGTCAGTAATTATTGCCCCCATGTTCTTTTTTTTTTCCCTCTGTGATTTAAGTGGAGCACAACAGCTAAATGCTAACAAATTGACAAATTCAGCTTTCGCTTCTGACTCTTAAAAAAATAATAATAATAATAATAGTGCTTTAAGTCATTTATTGGATGGGAATGCTATTTTGTGCTGTTCAAATATGGGGGGGAATTATAACAGGAAAAAAAATGTTTGCTTTGGCTCACAGCAGCATTTGCATTGCAGGATTATCACCCAGTCTTTTATCAATATCATGTGACCCTAAAAATGACAAAAGCATGGATTACTTATTTATTTATTTATTTATTTTACTTTTCATGTTCGCTAAAAACAAATATAACCATTACTGTTGATTTCTTTGGAAAAGTAGCCATTTTCCCTTCCAAAATACAGTAGATATTTTATTTGATTTTTTAACATGTAAACCCCTATTTTGTTTTTCTTTTTTAGTTCCAACATGTTGTAGAACCAGCATTCATCGGAAGTGAGTCTTTGACAAGGAAGCAAACTCTCTCGACTTCTGACCAACCTTTTGGAAAATCCCGTTCTTGCTCCTTCATGACGGATACGCAGAACTGCAGCTAAGTGAGAGGGCGGACCCCAATTGTGTCTTCACAACGGCCGCTGCAACAGTGGGGAAGCAGGTAGGAAATGTCCATATTGTTTTCTGATTGTGTAGTTTGTAATCAGTTTATATTCAACACATTCTAACAAGAAGTTATGCATTTAACATATGCCTTCTTTCCTCAACATAGAACATGCACATGACAAACACCACCACTACTACTACTTCTACTGGTATTATTATTATTATTATTATTATTAGTATTATTATTAGTATTAATAATAATAATAATTATAATAATACTAATAATAATAATAATAATAATAATAAAATTAGTCAGTTTTGAGTTAATTTAAAGTTCCTTTAATGCCAATATTTTTCTTAAAAGCCTGGGGGAATTCCAGTCACAACACAGATGACATGTCCACGTGAAAATTTAGCAGTAATAAATTTAATAATGCATATATTTGTGGAGACTGAGGTCAAGTTGTATTTTACAATTTTAAAAATGAGCAGAGTTTCATTATTTCATCTTAACGATTAGATTGCTCTTAATATGAAAAGAAAAATGCACTGATACACTGACGCACTGTCACCAACGTCTTACAAATGCAATTATGCCATCTAGTGGCAGAATTTTTTTTTACCTCAACACAAATCAATATCACTCGTTTTTACAATAAGTACATATTTTTAATTTTAACTCAATGTTATCAATCATTATGAAATGACTGTACCAACAATAACTAATATATTGTTTATATTAGTTTAACTTTTTTTCAATTTTACATTAACAAGAGTATGAAAGCTTGGAAAACATATTTTAGTGTATATTTTATTGTACATTTATAACAGATATAAAATTTGCGATTAATCGTGAGTTAAATATTATATAAATATAAGTTAAATATAAGTCATAATTACGATTAAACATTTTAATTGCCTAACACTCCTCAGTAATAACAATAATAATAATAATATTAATAATATTAATAATGATAATGATGATAATAATTTAAACTGAAGTCATGTTGATGTTAAGAGCTAATCTAATTTATGCAATCACTTTAATGGAAATATGTTCTTATGTACATCAAACTCAATAGTTTCCACATACTGTCCAATGTATAAATTACAGGGTCCGCATGTTTGAGCAGGTTTCTTAGCCAAGTGTTGATTTCATGTTAACCGACTGTAAACATTGTTTTAGGGCAGGGAGCTGATTTTTATAAAGCGGACATTGTCAGGTTCTTTCAGCAGACAGAGATTGGCACCGGCAGGGATGAAAACATGAGTTAGTGTCTTCGCTCACAGGCATACATTATAACTTCTTCACTGCTTCATTGCGCTTATTACACAAGCACAGCTATCATTTGTGCTGACAGCATCACACTTACCACTGCTATTAGATCTCGTCGTGATGCAGTGTGTGAGTGTGCTATATGTGTCAGGCCGTGATAAAGTAAAAGGAATAATTGTTGTAATTACTTTGTCTCTGTTTTTATTCCACCCACTTGTGTTGAGAAGAATGTAATGCAGAACCAACTCCCCCTCATTTGCCTTCTGTATTCCGGAGATAAAGTTTCTGAACATTGTTATGGCGATCATGGGGTGGTGGGTTTATTGCTACTGCTGGGAACAATATTTATCTCAGGGCTCCTATATTATTTGCTAGCTGACAATTTTGTCTAGTGGCACATTTTCAAGTTTCGTTCGGAGATATCTCTGTATGTGATTTGTTTGGTCTTATTTCCTGTCCTCTGCTTACTGTTGAGTGGAGAGGGACCAAAAAAGGTAACTCGACATGACATGTGGCTTGCAGCTCGGGGCTGGCTTGGCCGCTTCAGAGTGCCACATTGTCTGACGTGAGTGTGTGCCCACCACAGAGAGGAGAGAGACAAAGTCAGGCAGGAGGAGACAATGTGCTGTTTTAAATATTAGAGGTCATGTTTCTTTTCACTTTACAGAGAGTTTCAAGACCTCTTTGTTGACAATATAGAAAAGAGTGTGTTTCATATGAAGACAGTGGGTCATTCCACCTGTTTATTATTCTTTGTTGAGCATAGAACTGTTCCAAAGTGAAATCATGCACGCACATGATGATCCTCGTTCTCCAATGTCAGATATGGTTTCAAGCCAAAAGCCCGTGTGATGCGCATCCATCGCAGCATATTCTCACGGCCTTCGCTGGCATGCCTCGCGTGTCCTCGCATGCACCACCAGTCACTGTGAGATGCAGCCTCACAGGATCACAGAAACGTATTGAAGCTAGGCAAGAACCTTTTAAACATTTTTCAGCACTAAATGGAGGACTGGCTTAAGTGTGGACATCAGTCAAGCGAGAGGGAAAATGTCTCCTGCTGCATTTAAGGGTAGTCATCCTTCTGAATGCAGTTTATCAGCCTAGGTGCTAATTGCCTCTGCATAACAGCACAAAAAATGTTAAAACCACACCATTTTAGCACTGCTTTCCCTCCTGGAAGCTACCTCTAAATTTCAATTTTGGCCATGGGTTTTGCTTCTCCTTCGGACCTTTTTAACTCATTAGCTCCCAAAAACGTATAAATACGTCAGATTTTAAATGTTTCAAGTGTCCCAAAGATGTATTTATACGTTTTTTGTTTTTGTTGTTTTTTTTATGCCAGAGCATAGAGAAGGCTTTGATGCAGTCTCTCTACTGCAGAAAATGGTTGAGTGGCAGCAGAGTATAAGAGATCAACCAGGCAAAAACAAGCTGATTTCCCCACATTTCCTAGCAGATTTGTGAATAATGATGAAACTTAGCTATGTTCTATTGCTAATTGCTGCACAGCGGAAACAGATAGGAATATACTTTTTATTCCTGATAAAATAAGAGACTCTAATCTCTCTTTTGGTAGGTTCCATATTTTTATAGCAATAGAACATAATATTCTACAGGCCTTGCAAAATCAGTCAAAAACCAGGAAAATACGACAGTGAAAATGGCTGGGAGTGAATGAGTTAATGATGATTTTCTTTAGGTGATTTGCCACAATTGTCAGAAAAGAGGCGGCAACCTCCACTAGACAAGAAAAAATTTATAAGAGTAGCAACGTTAAGTACGCTGAGGTACATACAAAGGTGTAAGACTCCATCATCACCATTTACTCTATCTCATCACATGGTAACAAAGTTAGCATTGTTTCATTGTGTTTATTTATTTTTTTCATTTGCAGTGTTTAATTTTTACACTTACAGAAGCATATGTGTGACTTTTTATTTTGATGTCTTACTAACAGTAGTTATTTATTTATTTTTACCTGCATGATTGCGTTGACGATTGCGTTGAAGAGATTATTTCCATCATTTTCTATCGGAACAATTATTTGAATTTTCTTTTATTAAAATACGGTAGAACCTCATCCCTAAAGTGAATTGTTTTTACGGCAATCTCTTAACAATAAATAAATAAATAAATACATAAATAAATGAATAAATATAAGGCAAAGGTGTCGATCAAAATAACTGTGTCATGTGTTGCTAGGCAGAATTCATGTGCCCCTTAACCTCACACATCCCACTCATCATGCTCTCCACGAGGAAAACAGCTACTGGGATTTGATACTGGACATTTGAACGTTGCAAGTGCCAAAACTTTAAAGCCCTTTTTCCTCAAAACTAGGAATTTCAACCTTCCAACATTAAAACTGCTGTAACTTTGTCAAATTTTCAGCTACATCCATGTATTATATATCATTTTAAAAGGAATTAAGTGCAGAATTTGAATATATCAATATCACAATTTTAATTTTTTTTGGCACATGAGGACCCTTTTGCCAGATATTCATTCATTCATTCATTCATTCATTCATTCATTCATTCATTCATTCAGTTCATTTCATTTGTTCATATATTTCAGGCAATAATCAACATTAACAATATATACATTTTTCTAGACAAAGTTTTCTAAACCTAGCCTGAAAAGGAGTGGGAAGAAGAAAAACTTATTAAGTCCCACCCCCAATGTCTTTAAAGCAGCTATATGTAAGATTTAAAATTTCAAATCTCTACTGCCACCTGTGGCCGAAAACAAACTGCACGCTCGTACACGCTGCGCGCACTCATACGTGCACAACCTCAATACTGAATACTGGGCTCTTCATATCCAATTAAACTATGTTTTCAGAGGTAAGAAGTTTTATAATGTTATACAAAGCTGGCCACTTCACGGAATGAGACTCTCGATCCTCACTAAACAATTGATGTCCACGGGACGTGCAGATCATATTGCTTTAGTCGGTCGAAGTCCAGTCCTGTGCTGTGCTCCAAAACGATGTGCAAATTACGTCAATTAATTGGACCTCATTCCGATGTTAATATGCAGTTACATATTGTAGTCACCCCGCTCGACGGACGTCAACCTGATTCTAGTCATTATTAGTGTATGTCGCCCCCAGGCTAGCGTCATTGTGCATGAGCCGAAAGGTGGGCTGTCAGTTATGGAAATTGACGATTGTGAAAAACATATAGACCCATTCACTACTTAGTGTGATATGGCCGTGAATGTTATCGTCATTCAGTAGTAGCGTTCAGATTCCGTTAGCATAATGTAGCTACAATAGGCTGTTTTCACGGAGGAAAATAAGGCAACATTTAGCCTGATTGAAACGCCGCGGAATGGAACGTCTGTTCTTCATAAAGTCATTCTGTTCTATTACATTCAACTTTGCCGCCCCTTTCACGCTAAATGTTGCCCTCCACCTCACTTTCACCACAATAGTTACGACCGAGAAGTGATCGATCTTGAGGTTACTGCTATTTGAAAACAACACATTTTCTTCTAAATGTCAAGATACTCGCTTCTTACCTTTTCGAGTAGAAGGAAAGCCAGCTGTGAATCACTTTTCTAATCCAAGTCCGATCTCAACTCTCCACCGCTGAAATGTCAAACCAAATGTTCACTCTCGGTCTTGCCCGGATTCGGTCACTATCAAGTTTAGATTTTTTTTTTTTTTCGTGGCACTTGACATTGTTTTCTTTTTCTTTTCTTTTTTTGAGCAGCCTTCCGCGGAGTAACAGCGGGTGTCTGGGGCAGCGAAAATCTGTACTAGTTCCGTCTTCGTGCGACAGGAAACAACTGACGAGGACGCGTATATTGGTATGAGCTGTTTTTTGTTTTGTTTTTTATATAGTTGTGCTCAGTGAAAAATACAACATTTCAAAGATAAAACGATTGTAAAGAACGAGGTGACCCGCAAGGGAGAGACAGTCACCAGGGACCGGTACCTTTAAGGGAGGGGCGAGAGTTAGACATGTTTCTGTGTTCAAAGGGAGTGACTGGCTGCTGTTTTGTTGTGCAGCCTAAAGAGACACTTTCAGCTACTCGTCTTGTTATTCACTGCATCTCCACAACTAACTCCAAAATACTGTTAAATTCCGTCTACTGAGCAACCCCTCTGGTGTCACGCCGAAGCCTGAAAGTGGCAGCAGTATGACACAGGCAGAGTTAATACATAAAAGTAGAAGACAAAAGATTCGAGAGACTACAGAACTAAACTAAAGCTAAAGCGCAACTCCAGCAGTTCTAATCGTTTACACAGAACAGTCTGGAAGGGATTTGTAGTAGCGAATCCAATGTTTTTGTTGGGAACTTTCCCAAATCTAACTTGAATCCAACTACCCTATGACAACTCCAAGATCTGCATTTACAGTATCTGTTATCAAAGTACTAAAACAGCCAATCACTGCTTATGGACTTACAACTGTATGTTACTAAAAGATGTTCAAGTGAGGGGCTCGCTACACTGAGGTGCCTTGCTTAAAGCCATCTTGGCAGGGCACAGAAAAACAAATTAAGCTCTTAGTCAGCAAATGACAGACTTAGTCATTCCATAAAAAAGGGACAAATTGCTTCAAATCAGAGGCTCACACACGCGTGTACTTTTGATAATTAGGGAACGCTGAGTAGAACATCATGAAGCCCTGTTCTTTTAGTTGGTTCAAAGTAATGCCATTTTGTAATTCTTATTCTCACACAACCTTTAAGCCATCAATTTCTTGATGTGCAGTGTGCGCTCGACCTCTTCACATGCAAGAAGAGTAAGAGGGCTTTTTAATGCTAATGACAGATTGTAAATACCCACTTTCTGCAAGGGGCTGAGAAAGAGTGAAAAGGCAAAAAGCTTTGGATAGTGCAACTGCATGATCACTCCCATTAAGCCATCCATCTTTTAAATCCCCCTTTAATTATGAGCCACGCCTTTTAAACCTAATCACAACCAATACTGTACAAATGTTTCTTCACCTATTTTGGGATAATCTATTCATCTCTTTGGAAGATTATGGTTCTGTTGCTCTTTGCCAATAACTACTAAGTCACTTCATGTTCATATTTGTATTTATGGGCAATGATGGAAGAAATAATGACGTTGAATGTATTATGCGATCTGGAGACCTTTTAAATGACTGTGAATTGTAATTTTTTGCTCTCAAAGAAAGTGTTATACAAATGGACAAAAAAAAAATCATAAAGCCATGCTTTATTTTGGTGTTGCAGGCGCCTGAGCCAGACAAGGCTGTGAAGAACGAAAATTCTTGTAAACTGCTTTTCCCAAAAGAAAAAGAAAAAAACTCAAAAGCAAGGCTTACATGGTTGAAAAAGCAGGCCTGCAACAACAAAAGCATAACGAGTGACACTACAGTCAAAAAGACATGAAGGAAACAGACGAGGCAAGAATGAACAACTGGAAAGGGAAAAACACCAGCTGGGTAGATCCAAGGCAAAGACGCAATCGGATTGGATAAAAGAAATTGGCCCTGATGACAATTAAAGTTACAGGGCAGCTATATCTAATGGTGATACAAGAAGGGACCAGACACTAAAAGTAACATACATATATTTCAGAGACAATTATCCAAACAGGCTAGGTTTTGGTTGTCCCACTATTTTCATACTCAAATGGTAGACAGCTCTCCATCTGTTATTTTTGAGCCTCTGCACTAAGCAGAAAATTAACTATAAATCCACCAAAGGTTAATGTCATATTTGTAATTACAACTGAAAATGACATCTGATGCACAAATACAAAGTGATGAAAATCGTGAGACGGTCCAAGTAGTTATGTTGCTAACAGTGAGGGAATTAAAACTCCATTCGGTGACAGTTTTTTTTTTCCGCGTGACCTGCAAACCAAGAGAGAGAGAGTGAGAAAACGAGACAGACATGCCCCATAAGCAGCCAATCCTACATGTTACGTAAGCTGCCCCAGTGTTGTAATCAGATCAGTATGCTTCAAAAACCCAATCCACAAGCCAGTGCAACAGCAGCACTTCAGAAAGAATAAGAAACGACATTCAGACGTTCTTCCTGTGGGAATTTTGCAGATCCTCGGCAGTCTTTGGAGGCTTCTATGACTGGCTTCGTTTTGGCTTGAATATTGGATACTGAGAGTGTATGTTGGGTATCTGTGATGTATATTTCATGCACACTATGATCCTTCACTATTCAGTAAGAACGGAGGTGGGGGGGCGGTGCTTGGAAATCACAGTATCACAGACCTCCTGTGCATGCGCGTGTGTCTGTGTGTGTGACTGCTTGTGTGTGCATGTGCCCACTGCTTGTCACATCCCGTATATACCGTTCACAAGACTTTTCCGTTATTCATGATAACTAAAACTACCACTGGGATCTCCTGTATAAACAGACTGTACTTCCAGCTTCTGTTTGACGCAGAGCTTCTGTTGCTCAGCACATATTCTCACACAAGCACACAGCTACTTGCGCGCACCCGAAAGGGATTCGACTAGTCGACGGCCTGACTAATCGTTCGGTCGGCTGCTAAACACATTTTTGGCATCTCGCCTTACAATTGGCCAATTTACAGAAGACTTTCCACTCGCCTGTCTGCTGCCGACATAGGACTATAACCAGAGGCGTCACGACTGGCAGACTGTCCGTCAGTCCGTCACTGATGGGCAGTGGGTTTTTGACCAACTAACAGACAGCACTGATGGAATACCCATGCATGTCTATAATAAAGTGACAGACGGTTTGGCTTATAAAAAAGGACAGACCGACGATGATGGAAGGATGGCCATTTGTGAGTGCACGAATGACGAACCAGCAAAATTTTGTAAATTACACCTGTGAATATAACGACGAAGGGAGCAGCAAAATGTCTGGCCAACAAAAAGGCAAGTCTTCATACGTCCGCACCACTGGTTGTTGAATACAATTGCTAGCCTTGCTAGCTTCAGCTATTCCGATCACTACTAGTCTTAAAGTGTTCATGCCAGCAGGACCACAAGACTGTCGTGACTCGTGAAGAACAAGGTGAAGCTAAATCTTCTTCGCCAAAATGTTTTGTCTGTAAATGTGTGGGCAACAAGTGTGTGACTGATCATGACAAGTTTATTCATCTCACAAGTTAACACACATCAGCATAAACGACACTGTGGTTGTAACACATCACAGTGTCGTGTTTTGGTTCCGTGTAGTTGGGTTTTGTTTAGTTTTAGGTGTTATTGTAGTGTTTTGTCCTGAGTTCTGCCCTTGTCTTGTTATGGTTAACCTCATCCACCTGCGTGTCTTCCCTTCACAGTATGTGTAACCAATCAGTGCCCTCAGCCTATTGTGTTTCCCAGGTGTGTCTCGTTAGTGTTGGTGTATTTAGTCAGTGTTGTTCGTTCACTCCATGTTGGACCATTGTCGCTGTCATTGAAGTCAAGTCAAGTCAAGTCTAGTCTAGTCTAGTCTTGGAAGATCTGCGTTTTTGATCTTTGGTCAAGTCATCTGTGTCTCTCTCAGTCAAGTTCCCTCTTCGTCTTCGACACGTCTAGTTGTCCACGTCACCATCAAGTCTTCCTCGTCTTCGTCACGTTCGGTCACCCATCACCAAGGCTTCCTCATCTTAGTCCATTTCCCCCTTGTCACCGTCCAGTCACCCACGTCACCTTCAAGTCACTGTAAGTTGCCCACGTTCTGCCACATTACCCATGTTCGCCTAGTCGCCCTCCAGTCAAGGCGACCTACCCTCTCTCATTCCGTCCAGCCATGGCAACCAATCCTCTCTCGTTCAGTCAGTTCTTGGCAACCAGTCCGCTCCCGTCCCGTCCTTTACTTTTTTTATGTAAATAAAGTTCCCCACATTGCCCTTCCTGTCTGTCTCCCTGTAATGTGTCCCCACATTTGGGTCCATCCACCACATCCACACACCACCAACCGTGACAACCAGTATGGAATATGAAAGTATTATTCTAAAAGTGTGGAAATATTTTACCAAAAAATGAGACTGGTCCCACGGTCACGCGCAATATAGGCAAGTCCATCATATGAAATTAAAGTAAAATGGGAACAATTGAACTAATATATGCAATGCTAAAAGGAACACAAGATGATATCGGCCACCTGAGTCTGCAGGACTATTTGTAAAAGCTATATTTAGTGTAGGCTAATGGTGGTCTTTTAATTATTTTGTTTTCAGTCCATCAAAATCTAGGTGAATTTGTAAAACTGGTCTGCAACGCAAAAAGATTGAGGACTGCTGTAGTGTAGTGTACTTTGACTCAACTTACATCCATGATAGTCAACAACAAATCTCACACACACTCATAGTAACTATACAGTCAAGTAAACAATTCTACTGTATCCATAGAAATCTTTTATATTCTTCTTCATTGATTCCCCATTCTGTTATTTCAGATGCCTCGTCATTTGTTTTGTCTCAGGAAAAGGAAACCAAATATTTGCACGGAATCTTCACAGTGAGCTCCGAGTCTTAACTATATAAGCTGTGTGAACTGGAGCACGTCAGCCTTACAATGGCTACAGTTGTGTAATTCATGAGGTGTCTTTGTGTTCCAAAGACATCATCACTTTTTACCTGACTCACTCCTGGTGATTTACACAATCAGTTAGTCAATTTAGACTACTGGAGAGCAGATCTACTGTGTCGTTTATCATCACAGCACGTTTCTCTTGTGTGATTTCCATGAGCTCACATGCTGTGCAAAGTACAGTCTTTCACAAGCTGTGCTTTCATTTATTCAGTGATTATTTGGAATGCAAACTGGAAATGAAGTCTGTTTGAGCACGAATGCTTGCCCACAGGTTTGTTATAGTCAACGCTGGATGTGCGCCTTAGTAGCTCTGTTTATTTTTACACACACACTTCGTAAGTAACAAGATGGTTCACGACGTGAAAGCGGGACTTGTGAAATAGGATTCAAGAATTCAAATGTGAGTTTAAATAGAGTTCTCTTTTTTTTTTCTCGTCAGTGGACATCACATGTTTTTGTTTTTTCCAATCTCTCATTCTTTTCCAGTCATGTTATGTCATGTTTAGCACCTATTCTTTGGAGTGTTGTTCAATACAGCAAAATTTACTTCAGACTACTCTTGACTAATTGTGACAACAGGCCACTACTATTAGAGCAACGTTAGGTTAGGGTTTCAAAAGAATCTTTTTTTTTTTTTTTTAAATGGCTCGTTCCTTGCTTGATGCACTTTGTGTCTCAATTGTGAAATTAATGGGGCTATATAATAGAGCTGTCAAAGATTTTGTGTTTTTTAACTCTTTGACTGCCAGCCATTTTCGGAAAAGGTAACCCCATACTGCCAGCTGATTTACAGAATTTTACCGATCTTTCAAACTCCACAGAAAATGTTGTGTTAGGACTATGGAAACGCGGATACTACCAAATGAAAGATTGAAGTCTCATCTTTCATCTAAAAAAAGAAAAGTTTGTTTCTACCTTATTCGGATCTTCAGTAATCAACAATAGAAAACAGCTTCGTTTCACCCAAATCCTCTATTTTCTTCCAAAATACGGAGAAATCAAGGTTTTTGTGAAATGATGTTATTTCGTGCACTCTAGTGAATTTGGCACTTTTTTTTGCATGAGTGATTCTACAAACACCTAAACTTCTATAAAACACTACCCCAACAATAAAAAATGTTTTTTGATTGCAAAATAACAGTTTATTTACATGCAACAGTAGCAATCCGAACAAACAATTTGGAAAACTCTTTGCAAACTATTTACACGTGCGCAACAGTTTTTGTCAGTCTGCTTCTGCATGGACTGATTTGCGTAGAGGTTGGTATGATGAACGATGTGCTGGAGAAGTTCATCCGTGATGAAGAGCTCCAGGATGTCAGCTGGCAGGTGGGAATTCAGCTCTGCTGCAGCATCCCTTGGTCCTGGTTTTGCAGCAAAGGGGAAGATGGTTGGCTGCCAGCCGAATTCATCAACTTCAAGCCAGCCAGAATCTTTGGGATCTGAAAATATACATTTCAATATCATATATTATTTTAGAGCACTGTGATGCAATGTGTGTGTGCATGTTTACCCTTTTTTCTTGGATGTATTGGTTGATGCACATTCTGTAAATTATAGAAGACGTTTACCATCAAATATTTTATTAGTGCTGTGGAGAATCTTTTTTTTTTTTCTTTTTACCTTTGTTCTGCTCACTGTGAGAAGGGTCACTTTGGGCCCTATGAGGAGGAGCTGAAAGAAACATATACAATTACAATACTATCGAAAGACTTTCCTTTTATTGTTGCGGTGTATTGAAAACCTTTTTTTTTTTTTTACCTTTCTTTGTCGTAGAACAAGCGGTCGGACGTTGCTGTGAGCACGATCTATAAAATATACGTTCACGTTTGTATAGGTAATAGATGTTTTAGTGTATATCAGCACATTTACACACGCTGCTAGCAGATCGCCCGAGAAAGTTAGGAAAGTAATCTTACGAGCAATCTCTTAGCATGTTAGCGCTTACCTTCACGTTCTTTGGAAGACTGTCCAAGACTGTCTTGCATCGGACCCATAGTAGTCGTCATCGTCCGATGAAACGTCATCTGTGCAGACGTGCTCGGTTGTGCACCACTTTTCTCCGGTGTTAGCATCGCTAGCCGGTGGGGCCTTAGGACGTTATTAGCATCGCTAGCCGGTGGGGCCTTAGGACGTTATTAGCATCGCTAGCCGGTGGGGCCTTAGGACGTGGTCGAAACGGCCGCGTCACCGCTTCAACTATGACTTAACTCCGTCATCACTGTGCTCTTGAGCACTGGTCGATGCTTTTGAGCTTTGAAAATAAGGATCAAGCGTGAGCTGCTTGCCATCTGTAGCCTTTTTGACTCCCTTAGCCAAGTTAGCCATTCTCTCCCCCTCAACACTCTAGCTCCGCCTCTCTTCTTCTACTGTTGTCTCCTACCCGATCTTGTCCAAAAGACTCATCACAGCCATCTAGTGGCCAGGAATACTCATATAGTAACCCGATCGGCTTGATACTTGGAGCACAGCTGCCCAAGGCTTTCCTCCACCCGTTTCCATAAAAAAACATAGTAGACGTCAATTAACGTTTATGGCGGCCAATCCTAGGATTATACTGAACGTTTTTAAACGTTTATGGCGGTCAAAGAGTTAATTACATTAATCACATCTTGGAATTTTGATTAATCACGATTAATCGCTTAATTAGAAAGGCTTTTTTAGCAACATTTTTTGCATGTCAAATTTGAAGAGCACCTGTTGTGTTAATTCTTTCAAGATTTTATCTTATCAGGATATCTTCAACATTTTTTGATCCGCTGCACACTCTCATTCTTCTCTTTTTCTAATCAGAATTATTTGCATTATTTAAAATGGAAACAAAATGACTCCAATATTTTTGACATGAACAAATATTCTGAATGCCATACACAAACATTTATTAAATGTTTTATTTTAATGCCTGTAGTTATGTTTATTGCTCAAACACAACCTGTGCTTCCTTTAACGTAATCATTCGCTGTCAAGATAAAGGATAATCTGTGGTCAAAAGTAATAGTGTGATTAGTCTGCGTTAATACATGATTAATGTGATATTTTATTTTGTGATTAATTACTTAGTTAACATTTTAACTTTGACAGTACTAATATATAAACACCACACAATCAATGTAGTGCTGTTTTGGAGTCTGACTGACTTGGTTCCTGTCAATTCTCTGTTTGTTTTTCTCTGCTTTGTCGAGCATCTCTGAATTCCACTTCAAGTGGAAGAGGAAAGATATAAAGAATATTAAAGTATGCTTTGTTCCCCTAAATTTTGCTTTATAGCGTGACATGACCAAGAGAAATGCACTTTTGTTGTTACTCACTTAGTCTCTTGCATTCAAGGTTTACTATTTTTTTGAGTTGTAAAATTTTATAAATCATGTCTGTGTTTTTGTGCTTGGAGGGAAAAAATGAAAAAGTGTCAGAAAGTGAGACTGAGTTCAGTAGTACTTTCCATTTCTGCTTCATATGAAATGTCACTTTTGATTAATTATATTTCAAAACATAATAACACTTAATAGAATTGCTTTGAATAATGAGATGTGGATACAATTTTGTACTTTAATGAAATAGTCAATCAGACTTAACTTGCATTTTACATTCCCTTGTCAATGTAGGACTGTACAGATAAACAATTAATTGACAGACGCCAGGAACACATCCATAAGGTAAACTGTGGCTCGTTTAATCTTAAAATAACTTCCGAGGACTATTGAATATCTGCTCCAGATAAAGGATTACAGCTCTTCAGTAGACAAACAAGCGACTCGCTTTGCACATTTCACTGACAAGAACATGATGAGCTTTCATTGCGTTTCCTCTCACCTTTTTGCCTCTGTGAAATTCTTTGCCACCCTTCTAAGCGTCGGCGTTATTAAAAGTTGGGCTTTGCAGTATTTTTGTAGGTACAAGACACACACATATAGTAAGTGGAGCACTAAATGAGGACTTGTTCGTCGTCTGAGACCTAGCCCTGTGCTATTTTAAACCGAAAGAATCATGTCAGGGTTAAATTATCGAGGTAGCCTAGAATGTGAGCGCACACTTGGTCAGTGGTTAGATAGTAAATAGTAAATCGGTTGCGTCAAAGCTATCACAGTGGTGCCCTGAGATACGAGATTCATTCATGACACACCACCAACACATAACTCAAACCATCTTTCCCTATTGAAATGAATGGAAATGCAATTGATCCGTTCCAGCACACAGTACATTTTGCAGCACAAATCACTTTTCATTCTTCTGTGGGGGTCCAGTAGAGGCTGGAAAAACAGCCTAATGTTACATTCCCGCCAACAACTGATATTGTCCTTCCACTGCAAGTACACCAACGTGAATCAGCTGTACTTTCTAACGCTTTGTACTAAATCACTCCAGGTAGCTGCATCTCGTTGTGTACAACAGTGGAATGGCCCAATTTGTGCTAATGTATTGTTTTGTATTATGTTGTTGTTCAGTGTTAGTGGTGAGTGCACACCATTGACTGATGGCGGCATCGCTACTCTGCATGCTGCACAGGTCAGGAAGCAGAGTGGTCGTAATTGTTCCTGATGAGCTGCCTGCCACCTTGTTTGGAAGCTTCCATCATCGCTGTGTGACTAAATGTATGTGTGAATGGGTAAATGGTAGCGCTGGTTACAATACCTATAGGGGCTATACACTGTAAATGAAGGTTATTTGCAGACCTGAAAAATTCTCATTATTCACTAATGCTCAGGCACTAGTGTTTATTAGTGTTGCCCTAATTGTGATATTTAGAGAAAACATGAAAGACAAAGCAGGTGGGATTCTAGGATCTAAACTGTGGAATACTCAACCGCTAATCAAAATGTAGATGTCTTGCATTTTGTACATTATATTAACTCTTTTACTGCCACACGTTAAGAGAAAAAAACAAAAAACAAACAAAAAAAACACAGTGCCATTTCGCTGATTACGAGCATTCATCAGATTCCGTCACATTTCAGTGTAATTCCATACACCAACAGCCCATTGAAAAGAGACACAATGCTGCCATCTACTGGCCATAGTTAGGTGGTGTTTTTGATTCCACAACCCATTGACCATGCAGCGCTGCACTTCGACGTTGCGCCGTCCATTTAAGAAAAAAACAAAACGTAGATGACGTCATTTCACGTTTATGGCAGCATACATCGTGATTTTACTCATGGATAATAAGCGTTTTTGGCAGTCAAAGAGTTAAAGTAATTGTAATCAAACAAATTACTGTTGAAACATACTGTAGCCTATGTCATACCACAAAACAATATCGAAGAAAGTGAATATCAGAATATTCCACTTATTAGTCAACCTTTTTCGTATCTACAAACCTTCACTTCAACCAGCGACTGCATTCCAATGTCACTTTAAAAATCCCAGTAATTAGTCAGAGAGTCTATTAAAGCATCAAAAAATAATGCTAATAGATAGTTTATGAAAAGAAAAGAGTCATATGGTAGTCAACGAGTCATAATTAGCCATTACTAGAACTTCTTTGTTGACTATGTTATTGTTACACTTAAAATGCAAATTCTATTACACGTTCAAGGCAACCAAAGTACCCAGCTGCAGCACATAAAGAGGAATAATTGTCCATGCAACCAAATAACCGTTAACAGACTAGCCTGGCTTTTTCAACTTAAACCTAATTCTAACAAACTCCATCAGCGCTAACAGTGACAATGACAGCAAATCGGTGGACACAAAGCACCAGCTGTTGGATTGCATCCTTCCACTTAAAGTATTAGTGGTGTGTGCATTATAGGCTACAGTATATTGACTGGGCAGTATAATAATATAGCATAATTTAAATTAAAAAAAAACATGCTCCGAATAAAAGTAGATAACAATTGTAAGCTTCTTAGAGAAGACAATGTTAGAAAACAACAACATTATACTGCAATTACCACTATAATTTTTAGCAAGTCTGAAATAGAAGTTGGTGGTACTTGAAAACCCAGAAAAAGGGTCTAAATATGCCCATATTTTTAAGTTAAATGTACTTTGCATTGTTTATGATTGGTTGCTTGTGACTCTGCTGGACATAGCTTGTTGTTGCTCATGGCAGATGTTACCACAAGGTGGAAATTGTGCAGTCTGACGTGACGTGAAGAATTTATGAGTATGAATATGTAAATTGTATATGCTGCATACATGTCCCTCATGCATATTTTATGGTACAAGTTTGTATTCCAACTTGCGCTGTGGACCTGTGCACATTAGACGGACCACTGACAAGCATCTTCCATTATAATAACATGGTTTATGACTTCATCTACGTCTGTGGCTTGGTTTTCATCAGCTCTTTGCTTTCTACAACACTGCCGTGAAGGCCCACTATCGTGCATGTTCTTTCTCTTTAACTCTGAGTTTAGTTGTGGTCATAATATGACTGTGCCCTATTTTTTAAGATGTCCAAATGTGACTGCTTGTTTGTTACATTAGTGTCTTCTCAGTTAATTGAGCAGACCTCACTAACTTTGGGCTAATTTGGTTGAGGCTGGTCAAGTAGATACATGTTAATGATATTACACTTATCATGTTTGTGTTGTTAATGCTATGTTTCTATTGCAATAAAACACAAAAGCAAGAGGTACCTACACATTTGTAAAGAATGTTGACATCTAAAAGAGGTAATTAAGAAATGTTTGTCTGTTCTTTTCAACAGTTTCAATGCTTTACTAATTCTCCCACTGTTTTGTGTGCACTTAACACTTTTCAATGCCAGGTTATGTCATAGTGCATTCATTTAATATTGGTGTCTGACAAAATTTGATAAGTCAATGAACAGCTGCTCTTGCTCACATATACAAATACATTGTTTTTGGTTTTTTTTTGCCTTTTCACAATGCTGTGACGATCAAACCCTGCACAAGGTGTGTTGTTTATGTGCAACAGATTGCAACTCAATGCTTATTTTATTTATTTATTTATTTTACAAAAGGAACAAAGGCATATGCGCACATTATATATGAAATAATAAACACTTCTTATCAAACGTCTGCATAAGCCTTGGGTGATATCATATCTGTTTCCATGCAAGGTGCACTTGGCTTTTAAAAGCGACAAAACGGCAGCCAAGATTTGGCAATATGTTACTATTGTTATCCTTTAAGGCATTGTTTAACCAAGCATCCTTGCAATCACAGTCCATATGCTCATGAGCCTTCATGCATGTATTATGGACAAAATGAAGAAACTTCACCTGCCCACGCAAAAACATCAAGCTTTAAGATTGTTTCATGAGATTACAATGTTCTCTTTCTATTATTATTGTGGGGTTTTAGAGTTTAGTTTGAATTGGGTTAGTAAAGTAAGAAAATAATGCAGAAAATGATCTCTGATTTTTTATTTTTATTTTTTTAATCTGTCTTGCCAATTAGGAGCAAATATTTTCACTTGAGTTGTTGCCAAGTTGTTACATAATCAACCGAGCAATATGTGTATGCTTTTTGGTTTGTAACAAGACCTTTAATTCCCTAATGACATGTTGTTAGGCTTCTTACATCAGCCTGTGAGGGCTTGTGAGTGGGAGATAAATGGGTGCTGGATTAGAGGGGAGCACCCGCAATGAAGAGAAGGAGATAAAGTGGCTAAAAGACGGGTAGGTGAGCCCATCAATTAGGGGTGATTTAGGAATGGAAGTCGCAGAAGGGCATTGGCGAGACGGAGAGGGAAGCATGTGTGAGTAGAAAAAAAAAAAAGTGGAGAGAAATCTGGAGAGCAGCGAGTAAGATTGAGAGCTGTGTGTGCGTGCGTGTGATGCTGGAGGTTGTGAGTGATGGGGTTGTGGAGTGATGATAATTCTTGTGAAGAAGCTCAAGTGTTGGCAAGTCTCTCTCTTCTCAACACTGGTGCTGTAGGGCAGCTGGCACACACAACTACACATTACTCAACATTCCACTGGAGGAAATCTCATTGAAATCAAGCATCGTTGCATCTCTGGAATACAGTTACAATATGCATACAAAAAGTTTGACTGAGGCATATCAAGGTCAAGGTTAAACTTGTATCTGCATGTGTGATTTGCACTGCAAGTCTTAATGCTCAATTTCAATGTGGTGTTATAGGATTTTTTTCATTTCTCAATGTGATTGTAATGTACAGTGACAACTCCTTTACCACAGGGAATACATTATGAGAAAAGCATAAAATGTATCAAAAATACTGCTGTGGCTAACAATAGCTTCTGTGTTTATGTGCTTGTTGTGCCTACATAGTTTGCTGCCGTTTAATAAGCAGGTGATTAAGACATTGACAAATTACACATAAAAATGATTGATTACAAATCCGTGATCCGTGAACAGTGGACCTCGATATAGCAGAGTAAAACTTTATATACATTTACCTAATCAAGCAGAATCCAAATGAACGTCACAGTATCTTGTGTGTTTGTGTGCCTAAATTCTGTTTAAAACAAACTGTTAATGAAAAACGAACCAACTATTCTGTGAAATGGTTAATTTCAACTCTTCCCTGAAAAAAACTCGTCAATTTGTGTTGAGCGATTATGATATTATAGTACAATATTTTTGCATGAAGTATAGCAGCGGCCATTTTTGGACAGACACGTGATCATCGTGCCGTATTGTGCGTTAAACATGGAAGACCAAAAATGCCAAAATTCAAAATAAATAAATAACTAAATAAAATAAATAAATGACTAAAAGATATAAGAATATAATTTTTTATTTAAATGTAATAATTTTAATAATTAGGGCGGCACAGTGGTTGAATGGTTAGCACGTCCGCCTCCCAGTTCTGAGGACTCGGGTTTGAGTCCAGCCTCCGGCCTTCCTGGGTGGAGTTTGCATGTTCTCCCCGTGCCCGCGTGGGTCTTCTCCGGGTACTCCGGTCTCCTCCCACATTCCAAAGACATGCATGGCAGGTTAATTGGGCGCTCTGAATTGTCCCTAGGTGTGCTTGTGAGTGTGGATGGTTGTTCGTCTCTGTGTGCCCTGCGATTGGCTGGCACTGAGATAGGCTCCACCCTCGCGACCCTTGTGAGGAATAAGCGGTCAATCATTTATGTATTTTTTTAAATAATTTATTTATTTAATTTTATTTTTTATTTTGAATTTTGGCATGTTTGGTCCTCCATAAAGAATGACATAGCTGCCAATGACTACAAAGAGACTCACGATGAATTATTGCGTCCTGTGGCAGACATCAAAGGTGGAATTATACCCTATAGCAAAGAAGCAATTCTTCAAAAGCAGTACAGCCACGGGGGACACGCCAAATATTTGTGTCCAGCCAAAAACGAAGATGAAAGTGTAGCCGATAAAGAGGATGCATTAAGCCGGCCCAGAGCAAATAGAAGTTAGGGACCATCTGCAAGTAACGTATTACAGGGGCTCAAGTTACCAGTCAAGTCATCATTTACATTAGTCATCTTTGGAAATGTAATTTGTGGACGGTACCTAACCTGGACAGTAAACATCCGGCTGGCTTTTACTCGCTAGGCCAGCTTGCTCAGCCCACATGAGGAGGAGGCTAAGATAAATCTTCTGAAAGACTCATATTTGATTCTAGTCGCATATAGGATACTCAATTCATGCATTCTTTTGCCGCTTTCACTGCTTTCAAATTTGGTCACTTGAACGAATGGAGGCACATGTTGTCTTCTTCTGTCACATCAGCTCTGACCTGAAAAATAAATCATAAACTTCCCTAAACTACAAACAGAATGAAATATTATGCGGTTCAAACTGGGAGGAAGAAACAACTTTAATGAGCCACTTGGGGAAACGTTGGCTGTCAACAATACAATACGAGGAGAAAAGTAATTATACCTCCTGGACATTTTAAGTGAAGATAATCATCACAAGAGTATGAGACTTGAGTGTAAATGTGTTTCAGTAAGAGAATGGGTCAGATATTAGTAGTGTAGGTTCCTAATCTATAAATAGAGTGTGAATTGTCAGCAAGCTAGCAGGCTTACAAGCAACCCACATAAAACAAACAGTAATAATATATTCACAGACAATGATAGGAGGGAACAGTTTGGACTGGAGTAAAGAGAAGATGGATGGATGGATTTAGCCAGCGGAAACGGATAGATACTATAGATAGATATAATAGAACCCATATATAGATATTATACTGATAGATACTATAGTATATACTGTAGATACTATAGGTAGATACTGTAGGTAGTAGGGTTGTCGACTAGGACTCGAATTAAGTAGTGGATTGGCCGCTGAACAAATGCAGATTTATAATTTTTCCATTTGAGCCATAATGCGTCAATGCATATTGTAAAGTGTGGACCAAACCAACCCGTTCTGTAAGAGTATGGTATCCTACGTATATGACCAGTTTTATTATAGGCTTTGGCAACTCAATATGTGTGAATGAGATAAGTCAATATGGCTTAGTAAATGTATGAAAGTGCTATCAACGTGCACTCCATTTACCATCGATTATGACTTTTTAATTTATTATATAATTTATATAATAATAATTTAATGACTATAATTATAAGCGTTTTTCGGAAAAGTATGAGGATAAAGCGGTTCGGAAAATGGATGATGGATGGAGTTTATTCGGTACTTGGTCATAGATAGATAGATAGATAGATAGACCTCCATTTTCTCCTGTTTCATTTCATCACTTTTTCTCTTTAATGCTTTTTCCCTCTCCTCAACCGACAGCACTTTTCATCCTCCTCTCATCTTTTTCATCCTCCTTTAGCTCTTAACTTACTTTAACTCCTTTACCTTTTCAGAGTTATTTTTTTCCCACCTGCTTTGGTGTTGCAGCCTTTGAGCTGATGAGGGAGAACGTTCTTGACCTGTGACCAACATATTCTCTTCTCTTCTCATGGTCTGGCTCTTTAGCTAGTATTTTTTGTATTCTTGCAAGCACTCCTGTTGCTGAGATTTAATAAGCATTTGACAGTTTCATAACACAAACTACTACAGCTTGTTAAAACTGTTAGATTAGGACTCTTAATAATTAGATAGATGACTTGAGCTAGGTCATTATGTCCTTGCTTGGCGCCTTTCTATCAGTCTGCATTCTGACATACGTATCCATTACAAACCAGTTAAGGCCATCAGGCCACACATTCTCACATGGGGAGGCCGTTCGCCCATGTGGGCAGACGGCCTAGACAGTATAAGTGCAGGGACGATTTTGAATAGATCATTTTGTCTTCCGCATACTAATAGAAGAGGGCTCCGCAGCTGTGTACTCGATCTTTCTGGCATCCAGTAAATATTTCAACTGAGAACATGAGGTCTTCTGGTTAATACTTTTAGTATAACATCGTGAGCATTAAGATACAAGAACCAGTGGAAGTTCCCACCCAGAATTTTACAGCTCTTAAATTTGCTGCATGAATCAATATATATTTTGGTAAATACTCAGCAGCAGATGGGAATAGACATGTATTGGGGTAAACCTTTTATTCGTACAAACAAATTTTTGAAACACTATGGCAAAAATAGGTAGTTTAATAATTTTCTTTTAGATGCTTTCTCCATGTAACGTAAAATCATGTTGGACTCTTTTATAACATATGTCAAGACTGCACTGTAATTCATCTCAAATATTGTCATCTATCCATCTAAGCTGGGAAGCTAGCCAATTACCCAGTTATCTATCTATTGTATATTACATAATTTCTTCAATATCGCTTCCTCTTCTCCTGCAGCTCTCCTCATTTCTTTCAATCTATTTATGCCTTAAGCCAGGCGGTGACCTACTTCAACAGTGGAAAAGATTTTTTTGATAGCACCCTCCCATCCACCCCGACAAATGTCAAAAACCACAGATAAGGGATTCACATATTCAATTTCAAGTCCATATGTCACCACGCATGTGTATTTAAGCTCAAAATTTGCATGGCGCATGGAAGCTTTATTTCGTATTATGTCTGAAAGTTTTTAAGCAAAAACGAATGTGGCAAGAGTTTCAAAGCAGAAGGTTATTTCAAATGCAGGCCATCATCCGTAAATCTTCGTGTCGCAAGGAAAATAAGCCGGGATGGGTCTACAAGATGTCAGCAACTCACACACACGCACTCACGTTATGTGTCAGCATGTGTCACTGAGTTGTCTGAACCAGTGTCGAGCTTCACTTGACCAATGTTGTGATGTGCTGCTGTTTGGAGCCGCGGGCTACCCAGTGAGGAGCATCTGGGGCCCCACTTCATTATTATTATTATACATGATTTAGCGCCTGGATCCACTCTTGACCCATTTTTTTTTTAAATAAAGCCGATCAATATAAACTGGGTGTAATGATCTTGGGCGTGTTTCTTACCAAACATGTAGATTATTGATTGTGATGTCCAAACAGTATTATTAAGTGTAAATTCGTTTAGTTTTCTTTATACACTAAAATTGTGTCACTTTATTTAGGGGTCAGTTGTGGCACCCTCCCACATTCCTTAAAAACGAGAGGTTGACTGAAAACTGCATTTCTCATAGGTGTGTGAATAATTAAGAGTGTGTCATTGTCTTTCTTGAATATGATTTGAATGATTGAGCTTGTCAATCAGCAGTAGGCAAAATCACGTCAGCTGTCGGTGACAATTGATCACTGATTGGCTGTTAGTTTTCACTTAATCAGGGCCTCAAAAACCAGAACATGGTTGCATTTTTCACCAAAAATTTGACAACATGCAAGTAAAGTGCTCATCTGCTTGTGCATGTGTGGCCAGTAAATTTGGCAATTAATCATTTTTTGTTAATTAAAAAAAATAAATAAATAAAAAACTCTGTACTTGAGACCAGTTGTTGGCGATAATATGCAAGTAAGATGGTTTAACTCCAAAAGAAGAATAAGGGAAACAAACACCAAATAAGAAGACCACTGTGATTGGCTAATGTGTGAAGTCTTGGGGTTATCTGGCCAATCGACAGGTTACCTCTGTAAACAAACAATAGCCAACAGGAATATAAGTCGATTAATTTCTCCGCCCAAAAAAACGTTTGCCATAGAAAACAAATCCTGGTAATGAGGTAGTGTTGTGTCGGTCACGACCGATTCTTTTCAGGGAACGTGAGTGAACGGGTCACTTCTTGAAGTGATTCGTTCTCTTCTCATTTCATTTGAGGGGGGGTTGAACGATTCGGTGAACGAATCTTTTGAACGGTTCTTTTAATTGAACTAATTCTAGTGATTCAGTTCACCTAAAAGAACTGTAATGCCCATCACTATAATGAGGTAGCCTTGAAGCAAGAAAGTCCTCTGTCTTCCAACCCGGTTGTTTGTTAATAATCCAATCAGTTGGGGAGAAAAAATAAAAATCCAAAAGTGGCTATATTTCACCTTTCTTACCATTCTGTTCTATTTCAAACTATCCAGAATGTGTTCAGAATGTGTTTTACCTTAAAAAAAAAAAAAAAAAAAAAAAAAAAAAAAAAAAAAAAAAAAAAATGCTGTTTCTCTTTGACTTGCAAAAAGATAATTGAGTCTTGACCAGAAGCAAGAATATGCGGCCCGTCTGTTGTGACATGCTCAGTGGTTGTTTGATTTCCCTAATATACATACACATCGGCAAACAGCATACACCAGGTTGTTTTGCCTCAGGATGTTACCAGGTTTGAAATGTACCAGAATGTTGTGTTGGTAGACGTCGCGTGATACATGTCCAGGGTTGTAACCATGTTTTCAATGACTTACTTCGATCAAACTCTCAATTGTGCAACCTTGAAGGCATGCAATTCGACGTTCCACTGTGTGCATTTGAGGTAATACTGCAGCACTATCCTATCCACTCTATGAACAAGATATTAAAAGAATACATCAGCTTTTTTTGACTAACGTATTGGCAATTCAATACCCTTGTCAGTCGTAATCTTTTGATTTCAAACCATTGCTGACCATCTCCTACTCTCTGTTAGAGAGCGAGAAAAAAAAAAAAACGTGCAGTGGTGTAAAGGAAATGAGAAGACTAAACGTGAAGCCTAAACATTTTTCTTCTTTACATTCCAATAGCACTTTTCTAATGGTCATATGATGATTCTGCTGAGCAGACAGGAGTTTTCTCTTAGCAAATCTTGGTAATGTTTAAAAAGACGTTGAATTATATGCAAGGACGACATTATACATTCAGTATAATGAGGTGAAGTTTCTATTAACTAGCTAAGCCTTTAAGGCTGGATTTAAATAAGCCATCAGAACAAACTGATTTCATTATTTTGAATCAAAGTCTTCCTCGTTCTAATCCCATAAATCCCACATGGGACGCGTACCTTAACCTGACTGTAAACCTTGTTATGATTGAACACCTTCACACTCAATCTGCACACATTGCCTTTAACATGCATGAGCTGTCATACAAACTGCACTTATATCTATATGTGGCTTGGATGCTTCAATTTAAACCGTATAGTGCATAGCTGGAGAGGCTCTTCTGCAAGGAAAAAGGTGATTTTTGTTCTTCATCAAGAGTCCATCCGCCATGTCATTATGTGTCTCATCTGCATGTCTTCTGGTCTTGCATCACATCAAGCTCCACCCCCTTTGGAGTTTTTTGACATTTAGGGGTGCACGCTTTGATTGTTTGTTCCTCTTGATTTAATTATGTTACATCAACCGATGACACTGTCCTAATGGCAGTCGCAATCAGTTAAGTGTTGTTTTGTGTAATTCTGTAAAGTTTAGTAACAAAACAATCAAGCAAACAAACAAAACATTCTTGGCAGAAATAATTATCTGCTTTTGATCAGTCAGTGAATACATTATTGATTTTAAAGGCAGCTAGGAAAAAACATAGCTTCAACGCTAGATGCCACAACACAATGAACCACAAACAATGCTTGTTCGTTCATTTTCTCAATAGTGTTTCTCTCAAAGAATTCCTCTCTTTGATTGGTAGAGGCGGAAGAGATCGTGGCCCAGCTCCTCTTCTTTGCTGCCAGGAGCTTGATTCGGTTCACTGGTCTGTAACAAAAAGGGCAAAAATAAAAATCAATGTGTAATTGATGAACTCATTTTGGCAACACTGTTTGGCAGTAGCCACATTGTTTCATTGCACTGGGTGCTGCACCATTTCACCTAAATTGACCTTTCCCATGAGTCGTTCCTCTAGGGTTATAATAGTTTTGGATATTTGGATATTTCATTAGTTTTTTTTTTCTTTTCTTTTCTTTTCGGTTTGACTTTTGTTCTATTTTGTCATTCATTCAGTTTGCAGTACCTTTTAGTTCAACTTTTGATTAAATTGAAAATTCTTCATTTTTAGTTTTCATTAGTTTTAGTGCCTGCGATTGGCTGGCAAAACAGTTCAGGGTGTCCCCCGCCTACTGCCCATAGCCAGCTGAGATAGGCTCCAGCACCCCCCGCGACCCTTGTGAGGAGCAAGCAGTTCAGAGAATGGATGGATGGATAGTTTTAGTGTTTTTTTTCTTCTAAGAGAGATCTCAGAATTGTTCATTCAGCAGTCTTACCGATTCAACATCTTATCATCATTGCTCTCTCTTTTTTTTCGTTTGTGCGTATGTGTGCATTTGTGTGTGTGCATGTGCATGTGTGTGCGCATACGTGTGTGAATTTGTCTAAATTTGCATTCATTAGTTCACCTAAAACCTAATAAAAATCCCAATACCCTTCAGCTTACCCGGATACTTCAGTCTCGCCAGAGTCGTGAAGTTCAGAAGGTCAGGAGACCAGAGGAAAGGTTAAAGAAACGAAAGATAAATCAAAGTGAAATCCAGCACCAACTAATCACCACCTGCCACCCCAGTCTTACGCCAACCCCAGAAACCTCTAAATTCCAACAAATTAAGGAGATCTCAAGAGACCAGAGGAAAAACTAAAGAGAGGAAGGGGGGAAGGATAGATGAATACATACATATACATAATAAAGTAAACTACAATTCTCAAATAACTGACCGTTCTTCTGCAGCAATATCAAAATAAATACATTTAGATCTAACCTACAAAGCTCACGATAATGATGTCGTTTCAGTTGGTTTTCATTTTGGTAATGAAACTGTGTTTTCAATTTTAATGTTATTTGTTAGTTACCTTAACTATAATAAACTTGCTTCCCACACACCGCGCTTTCTATTAAGATAGCATGTTGTATACCTTTAAATAACTTTCAGGATAAAAAACATACTTCTGATAACTCTGTTCATTATGTGCCCCATACACATTTGTCACCCTATGCCACAATCATGTTTTATGCTTTGTTGGAGTTCCATGCGTCTGTGATCAAGAAAAAAAAAAGTGCTTTCAGGGCCTTCAGCCTTGTTGCTTTGGCAGAACTGGTGAAAACGGGTAGGCCGCATATACAGTAATGATGGAGACAAATGTATAGTGCTTTGATGCAGAGCACAGCTTCACCCACGGGATCATTTGGGCAGGACTTTTAAATGTCAAACAATGTGTGTGCGCACAATATGCATCAGGCATGTGTGCATGTGTCCATCACATAACAGCACAAAAGTCTATGCGGAATAGGCATAAAAAAAAAAAAATCACATACTTCTTAGGGAACTGCATAATACATACAAGGTTATGTTATATGGACCATTTTCTATCAGTGGGTGAGTGTGTGTCAACCTTTTAAAACAAAAATTGAAAACCTAATCAATAAAAGTTCTATCCAATATAGGCCAAGGAACATTGCAAGAAACTAATATTCAAACTCAAATGCACATTTCCGATTAGCTTATTAGCTTCATGGATGTGAAGACTGTAAATTAATTGTATTTAATTAGTACCACAATAAACAGACCTCATAGTTTTACAGATTATGTCATTTTAGTTTAACCATCTCCAATCAACTACAATTAAAAAAAATGACAAAAAGGTGCTATAAGGAGTTCGTGCATATATTTATAATGTATTCTGATTTAAACATAAACTTGCATGTTTATTAATATTTTATTACTGGTATTCTTTTAAATTGCTCGGCTAATGTGGCTGCTCTTAACATCTGACTTCGATAATGTCAATTAAATGAAAACAAACTACGAAGCCTAGTAGCAATTTCACACCATCAGAAAGCTTTGATTTACAATTATATACATCCAAAAAAACAGGGGACCTTACAAAGAAAAAGCATTGTAATCATACTTTTATATACTATAATTTAAGAGAAAGCTGATAAATCCCTTTGTCAGCATTGTCCAACAACAAACACTAATTGTTTGTTAGCTCTTGTAAGTCTTTCTGTATTTGATGTTTGATTTGTAATGCATGTAAACATAAAATTAAAACTACAGTAGGCCTATAACACACAGTGGTTTCCTTATACTTTTGACAGGATAATTGATAGTGCATTACAGAAGGAGAAAATGATGCACAATATTCACTTCTATTGGATTAAAACCAGATCAGCGAACGCAATTTTCAAAGCATCCCCTTGGAGAAGTAAATCCCGTCTGATTGGAGCTTTGCTTTATCCAACGCAAAATCACTGCAAAAGAAATTCCATTAGCTGCAACCAGGTCTGTGATGTAAGCGCAACCCCCAAGCCACTTGGCTGCTTTTGAATTGACTGATCTGGGAATTGTATCTTTTCCTTTTGAGCAATTCATCCTAAAATCCTAAAAATACAAGAAACCTGAACAAAAGTTGAGGTTTGAATATGCATTGACTTGTCATGTTGAAGCACCTTGAATTGAATACACAATGAGCTACCCTAGTATCCTGAACCCCCAGTTGATCCTGATGCCGCGCCATCAGTAGGTGAAGGAGTAGCCATAATGTGAAGCGCTTTGAGGGCCTTGTAAGTTGGACAAGCGCTATATCAATGAGGTACCATTTACTAGTGTAACACCCGTCTCATGTATCTATGGAATTAACACTGGTTAATGGGGTTGTAGTACTATGAGCGGGGTCCTGGGTACTTTAACAACTAATTCAATTTACTTAGTAAACAGGAGATGCAAGAATAGAAATATCTTAAGTTTAGCGTAAATTAGAATTTGGCGGTGCCTCCACTTAGCAGGAAAAATATTATTAATTTACCTCTTTTACCCACTAAGAATAATAATTAAAGTACTGGGGAATATTGTGTAGATCAATATACCATTTAAAAGAAATACACAAACACAGTAAATTCAATTACAAACAGTATGAACCATTTTAGTAAACACAAATAATAAAAAGACAATTAAATGGGGGGAAAGAAAAAAAAGGGTTGTGTGTGTCAAATGTTAAATGCGAATGTGTCCCAGCAAAAAATATATAGTCCAGTTATAGTTGCAGGCCTGATGTTGCTCGGGTGCGGTGTGACCTTACAAACATAAAAACTGGTCCCTTCACTTGCAAAGCAAGCAAAAACAAATTGGCACGTGCACGGTTTTGATAGTACTCACGAATCCACAGGTTTAGGGTAGCGAATGACACGTGATGGGTGATGAGCGATGGAAACCCGTCACTCGGTAACGACCGACATCCGACTCCAGCTTAAGCACAATCCACAAGGCACGAGACGACTTCCAATCCACAGCAGAAGGGTCCAAAAAGAGTTTCCTTGGTCCACTGTGCATCAAAAAGTGTCTCTTTAATTTTAAATATAGTTCAAACCTTCATACTCGATATAAAAAGGCACAGAACTCCGCTAGCCTTAGCGTTAGCATGCTACGTCGCTAGCCGCGATTAGCATTTAAATCGTCTGCACAAACATTTCGTCTGAGCACAATAGAAACATAACATGAGGTACTCACATTACATCGGGTTAAAAACAGTCCAAAACGTGACAGCAGACTCTGCATCCACTGGTTTAAAAGACTATTTTCACCAGATGGCTCCTCGAGTGTCTGCTCACTTGACAGCTTAGCTTACACTAGTGAAAGGCTTACAGACTCTCGAACATTCCACGTATGACTACACCCATCGCTTCTGGATTGGACATGGCCAGTACATCAACCAAGGACAGTACAGAAATGTAAGATTGACAGGTACAAGTTAGGTTGTAGAAAGAAAAGAAAAAGAAACTACGCAATTTCGTATGCAATTAAAACAAACTTGAACTTGCACAAAATAACTTTTTATAATGTAAATGACAAAAAAAGTATTTATAGTTTAACACTAGAAAACAACTTCTATTTCAATTACTATATATTGGTTTAATCAGTATAGACTATATTTATTTTAGTCTGGGTTACACTAGTGTGCTCCAAATGAAGTATCCAAAAGAGATAAAGCAAGGCATTCTGGGAAAGGAAGTGCTTGGTTGATGTTTGCTTGGATGCATTGCATGTGGAAGAATTTGAGCATTCTTACCTCAGCCGCTTCAACAGCTCAATTTAGGAATTTGAATGACATTTGGGCTTTTTTTTTTTTTCTAAAACCCTTGGTCCACCTCACACCGCTTTGCCCAACGTCCGTTCTCATTCCTGTACGGTCATGGAGGTGTACTGTAGGTGATAGCTTGTTTGAGAGGGGAGGTTAAGGCCTCTGGGCCATTTAGTCGTAGACATCCAGGCCATTTTTCTTTCAGACTTCAATGCATTCTTTTGTCTTCATGATGCATCCAGGAATTGGATGTGATGCCATGCCTGAGCGGCTACAGACATTGGTATTGAACAAAAAAAAAACAAAAAAACAAAAACAGATGCAGATCCAAGTAGACAGTGGGTGAAAAAGGGCCATACGTGTGTGTGTGGAGTGGGGGAATCACATCATGGGGACCATTTTCCGGGTTTTTACTAGTGTTCTTCCGATACCGATACTGGTATCGGCAGAGGTGCCGATACTGCATTAAAACAGTGGTATCGGTATCGGTGACTACTCACAAGTAACATGCCGATACCATTAATTCCAACTCTAATATGGGATTTTGGATGCAGCATCTTGTGTCTTGCTTGTGCACGACATTCACTGGTATGTGACATGTTCACTGCATGCCGATATAAGATATCCTATTGGCCTTTGAATGCTCTGAACTAATGGCAGGACAGCTTTTTCATGTTGAGGAAAAAAAAACCTCAAGTATCGGTATGGTATCGGTATCGGCCGATACTGCAAAGCTGAGTATCGGTATCGGGAGCCAAAAAACGGTATTGGAACAACACTAGTTTTTACTATTATTGTGGGGAGACCACGTGTCCACAATGTGTCCTTGCAAGGACATTTTGGTGTTTCCTCATCACTCCAGACCTCTTTTTGAGGGTCAAGACTTGGTTTTAGAATTTAGGTTTGAATTGGGTTTTGGTTGGGTTTAGTAACATTTTTATGAAGGTTACGTTTGTCTGCGATTTGGGTGCTCCATGGCTGCAATAGAAATACAACTGGACGTTATGTGTTGGTTACATATTGGTTTACACTAACATTCATTTTAACCGTTCTCCATATGTCTTTTTATTTACTCCACAAACTTTGAAACACCTCTTAGTTTTACAAATTAAGCCTACTTATTGTACAAAAAAATTACATTTTTTTTTTTTTTTAATAAATCACCTTAAAGTGATAAAAATAATTTCGTCAAAAGTAAGAGTTGAACCCACTCATGAACTGCACACCAGTATTAAAGCTGTGTGCTTTACCATTACACTGAACATCAGCTGTCAGTGACTATTTTGAAGAAATTAGAATGTTTTTTTTTTGTTTGTTTTTTTTAAATGAGTTCATATGTCCACGTGTTCATTCATAATTTTGATGCCTTCAGTGAGAATCTAAAATGTAAATAGTCATGAAAATAAAGAAAAATACATTGCATGAGATGTGTGTATAGTGTAAGAAAATTAACTGTGCTGAAAATGACAACATGATGAAAGTTCAAAAGACCTTCAAGGTTTATATGACAACGAAATATGAATTATAGATCAAACTGGTGAGAGTTAGCTGTGACACTCTTTACACCTCATCTTATTCCTTAATTTAACATCCCTCATGTATCACCTCAATCACACATTTCTTCACATTTTGCAACTGTAGCAGTCAGTATGGCAGACTGAACTGTTAACAAAAGTAGGGAAAAAACAGAAGCAAAAATTAGTGTTTGTAAGACCGCGTTTTGGCGAGCAGCAGCTCTAACAAGAACAATGCAGGAGATGACAAAATAATGAATACAATTCAATGGGTTATTTTCTGGTTTGTGGAGTAATGCTACTAATTAACAGCGTTGAAAACAAAACCTCCCGCCCACTTGCTTTCCATCCTCTTCATGAGAATGTGATGCTTTCAAGCTGATTTGTCATGCAGCGACTGGACGTGTCCTGCGAAAAGGGGAAGACAAACCAACACCTCGCCAGCTCTACCACTTTTACTGCCCTGTCATTTACTTTTGCTTTTCTGTTCTCATCTTCCTCATTTATTCATGTATACGTCTTATTTATTTATATCTTTCTGCCTGCTTGAGAGATGTGAATCAAGGTGGGCCTGTCAAAATGCTAATTTACGGACACGCTGATGTTTTGAAAGCATCCAGTGGTACATAGGTCAACTGCAAGAGTGAGATTTAAGAGCATCGGATAGGTATATTTAAGCTTGGCCGAGCTGAAAGAAGGCAACGATTTGTCCAGCAGTGCCTACTTACTGATGTGTAGTGCAGCTGCTTTTAGCACACTTCTTCCTGTGGTGAGACTCTCAGAGGAGCCTCATCTGTCTGCAGCCGTGTTGGTTTCATCTGGAAGCGCCGGGTGAAGTGAAGAGGAAAGAGGGCTTTGCTCACAACCTCAACCTGTCTACACGACACTCCATGCTCTCAGGGGAGCTGGCACGGACCACAGCAGAGAAGAGGGGAACAATAATACAGCGGACAGATGGACGCAGGGAAGCTCAGGGAGGGAGAGGAGGGCTGCAGACAAACTGGAGGAAATTGAGGGGCAGGAAGATCAAGACTTGCCGGGAGGGGCAAGAGGAAAAGTGTAGAAGGGAGCATCAAGTTGGCTCGAGGAGAAGATTTTGAACACATTTAGTGGGATTTTTAACTACAGAATGACATTAACGTGATGATGTACAGTAAACTAAGTCCAGATGTGATTAGCGAAAATCTGCAAGTCATTGACCCCACCCTAAAAATAGTTTGTCTATTAGTACGGATATTTGAAGACAAACTGTGGAGCAAAAAATATAAGCAGACAATATTGCCATACGCACAAGCACAGTGTTTATCCTCTGCCAAATAAAGACTAATATCATTGCAGCTTATTGTGTCACTGATAATTGTGACAATGTGAATACAGACAAATGAAGAAGCGCCACTCTATTCTAATTTGGACATTTCAATACGTCAAAGAATGGGAGTCTTGGAAATTCTGTTTTTACTTTCAATAACAGGGATCTAAAAAGCCATATGAAACCACCAGGATTGTACCTTTTGGTGTGAATACAACACGGAATTGTTGTTCAGGTAAACCGTTTTAAGATACAACTGTAAAAAAATAAAAAAATAAAAAAATACCGTAGTTAATAGCCACCAGATTGTCGTCCACGTCCACTGCCGTGGTGAAGAGCAAACATGGTCCTGAACTCAGCTGTTTAATTTTCTTTAACTGCACAAATTGAATCCCGATTTTGTGGCACTGTGAATAACCAAACGGCACATTTGAAAAACGTTCTCAAATTCCAAAAGGTCTGAGTGAACACACCCATGCTGAGGCTGAGGGAATGGGGGATTTTGGGAGCAACGAGCTCACATGTCCATGGTCTCTGTTTTTGATTTATCTGATTTTAATGTATGATGGTCTAGCAATTATTTTCACAGAGGCATACTGCACTGATAAAAGTTGTATTTTCGTCTCAACACAAGGTCTTTCGAAGTCCGTTACAATTATATGAAAGGTTAACTGACAAGTTGCATAAGGGTTATATATTGTTACAGTGTGGATTGTTGAGGACCCAGGTGCAGAAAAGTAGGGTGTGGAGGCAGAGGTGTAGTTAATAAAGGGATTTAATTAAAAACTAAAATAAGGAGGTAAACAATGATCGGGCTAACAAACAAAACATCCAAAATCAGGCAGCATGACAGGAATCAACATAGACACAGTTCGCTCTGTCTGTGTTGACGAGAGACTATATACACACACACACACACACACACACACACACACACCCACACACACACACACACACACACACACACACACACTATAGTGACATAACGAGACACACCTGGGCAAGACACAAGTGGCTGAAGGCACTGATTGGTCGACACATGAGGAAGGGCAGACAAACACAGGTGGACATAATCAGGCTTGATGAGACTGGGGAAGCCCACAAGGACAATGACAAATCAGATCATGACAAGAACTTAAAGAAACATGAGGACAAAATCAAACTAAACCAAAATTAAACGCGAGTCATGACAAAAGTAACAAAATCAACCCCAACCATGACATATATGTTGTCCTTGACCCCGTCCAAGTGAATATTTCTTGTCAAAGATGTTGAATATGAATATCATCAAATAAAAAAAGACCTTCAACCCCTTCTTGAGAAAAACGATATACAAGTGAATCATCTGACTTGTGTCACTTTCTTCTTCTCCACTGATTCTCCTCAACTGACACTGACAAGACAGCAGTGCTATATATAATCGCACTTACCGTTGCTGTGGATTTTCATTGTGAAAAAGATTGAAACCTTTTGTAGGCTTGATAAAAAACTGTTTGCTTTCCTGTGTTCCCCTCTATTGTAGCTCGGCATCATACTCATCACTGCACAAACAGGTTTATTTTGCTGCCATATTCGTGAAGCAAGTCTGCACATGCGTAGTAAGATGGAGTGGTAAATTGCAAAAACTACATGGAAATATGGTAGCTAAAACACATCATATGGCTAATGTATTAAGGGATGATCAATCAGTGTCTCAGTACATTTGACAAAAAACGTGTAAATTACATTTTGGAGCTGTAATCATAATAGAAGATTAGATTAAGACCCTTCAATCACTGCCTCAACATTCTGACATCCAAGTGCTCGGGTAACGGAACATAATTATTCGAGATATCATAAATATTAAAGTTGAGTATTACCAATCAGTGGACATTACTAAACTGGTGGAACTCTAAATGGCACTTACTGAAGAGCGATTTGAGAGGTAAAAAGAAGCGACGCTTTCTGATGAGCTGAGCCAAATGAGCTGGCTCACTACAATAAGAGCTGGAATCCTCTTCACAAAGCCCATTTTTCTGTAATAGCAGTGGGATTATTCGATCCTATTTTATCACTATCCAAATTACAATGCCACTTTGGTCAAAACATGATGCTGCTTCGGGGTGTGAATTGCCTAGTACCTGACAATTCGATCCGTATCACGATTCATAGGTCACGATTCGATTCGATACCGATTAATCCCGATGTGAATTTACAAGTCGATTGTTGTGATTTTTTTTTTTACTCAAATTTAGAAAATACCATTCAGTAAACTTGTACATGTACACTGTAAGATTTGTATGAAAATGTATTATTTATTGATCTGAAACTTCAGTCTTATAACTGTGAGCCACTGTATTGAACAAACAGGTTGTAACCTTTTTCATGTTTGAACAGCATTGAAATAAAATATAAAGGCTTAATGTTCTATTTATATAATATTCTTCCATGCTTAAGGTGTGAAAGTTAGATGTTTTGTTGAATATTTTTCCATCAAAAATGGATGTTAAAAAATCGATTCGGCTGCCTATTGAATCGATTCGAGAATTGCGTGCTGTAGTATCCCGATATATTGCCGAATCGATTTTTTTTAACACCCCTAATGCTGCTTATCATAAAAGCTTTTTGCGACTGCTGCTGCTGATTTTGTTGTTCGCAAAGCCCTCCGTCAGGCAGTTTTTGTAGATGAAGGAAATGAAAGTCAATTGCTGCGGTGTGAAACCAGATGGATGAGGGTAAAATTAATAGCTGACGCCCAGAGCTGTCCTGCCCAAACAAAGCATCACTGAGCGCTGACACCAATCGTAAATACCATATCAAGTTTAGTCCATCAAGCTCGATTTGTTAGTCTTTAAAGGAGCCATCAGGAAATACCTGTGGTAGATGCTAAGAGGCTATTATTAAATGTCTTTACTTTGCCAGGTATTTGGCTTTGGTTTTCTTTTATTCCCTCAACATCATGAATCCTGTTTTTAAATTTGTGTTTTGTTCCTTTTCAAATGAATGCACCGGGATGCTGGCACTGTTGACGCCTGAGGGAACGTTACTGTGCCGTAAGCCGTATTTAAACACCCACAAAGATAATCTGAATCAACTCTAAAGAACCTATAGGAATCATCCATCCATCCATCCATCCATTTTCTTGACCGCTTATTCCTCACAAGGGTCGCGGGGGCTGCTGGCGCCTATCTCAGCTGGCTCTGGGCAGTAGGCGGGGGACACCCTGGACTGGTTGCCAACCAATCGCAGGGCACACAGAGACGAACAACCATCCACACTCACACGCACACCTAGGGACAATTCGGAGCGCCCAATTAACCTGCCATGCATGTCTTTGGAATGTGGGAGGAGACCGGAGTACCCGGAGAAGACCCACGCGGGCACGGGGAGAACATGCAAACTCCACCCAGGAAGGTCCGAGCCTGGACTCGAACCGGAGACCTCAGAACTGGGAAGCGGACGTGCTAACCACTCGACTACCGTGCCGCCCCTATAGGAATCAATTTAATCTAAAAAAAAAAAAAGAAAAAAAAAAGGCATTTATTAAATAAAGTGTTACGCAAAACAAGCATAAAGAATTCAATTACATTTTGAATTGTTTTTTCTTAACTACAGTACACAAACCTGCCATGTTCAACCTAATTTACATTTCTTGTGAATATATTACACAATTTATGTAGTAATACATGCCAGAATAACATATTCAGTTTGTTTACAGTGACGTTGGTTCTTAATGAGTATTAATGTTCCTCTTTCCTGAGTTTCTTATAACGTGAAACACTCCTGCTCTTGGGGGACAATATTGTGACTGTGATTTAAATGGAAATATGCAAATCTGCTGTTTAAGCCACACAAATCTCCCTTTGTTTTGATGTGGCATTTTGACAAGCACATCCAATTTGATTCTCACTTGACACGACTCAAGGCGACGGCATCATATATGCAGCGAACGACAAGATGCTTGCTATAAATACATTTTACATTTGGGCTGATGGCGGCCCTGCTCTAGCAGTCATGGTGATAGAAATTACAGTATATGGACACATTCCAATTTCAACACCTGTCACAGTCAATTTCCAAGGGACCTTATTATTATGCAGGAAGGAGAATGTCATCATTGAGGCTAATGAAGCGGAAGGCAAGCGCTGATTTGAAGTGAATGCCAGCAACATTCGATACCAATGGAAGTACTCTTAATTGGCAATGCTAATTATACAGTATGCGTGACGATCAATAAAAGGGACGACTGAGGTGTGAGGGGATTTGACAATGAAATGGCCAAACTACTAAATACACGTGCACAATCCAATGAGATTCAGTAAGTAGGAACACTTGAAAAAAAAAAAAAAAAAAAAAAAACTAATTATTGTTGTATCAAAATATTTGTCCACACTAGATTGAAAATATTGCAGTGTTATTTTGTTTTTCTGGACTACTTTATGTTCTTCTGTAACCTTTAAATAATTAACCTCAAATGACACTTTGTTTAAATAACAAGCGAATGGCATTTGTTTAACAAGAATTAATTAAGAGCACCACTTTAATGACTACATAACACTTTTATTTTCTTCTTTGGGCAACCTTCGTCGCCCTAATGTTTACACTTAAGTGCATTACATCACCCGAATGCTCTCTATTGCAAGAGAATGCTTAAATATCCACTAAATAAATAACCTACAAAATACTTTCCCTCCTTGCTATGTATTGTGCAAATAGCTTTATTACTTGAAGCTCACAAATTTGGAAAACCAGTGAGTATGCTGTTAAGTGGAATATGTGAGAAGAAAGTTTTTGACCACAGCTAATTATGACGGCAAATGACATTGCTGTTCAATTGTTTGTGTGATAGAAGAATTATGCAACAACTATTGAACTGATTTGTGCCAAGAATGAACGCATTTCATTTTAGTGTAAATCTGTTGTTGTATGTTGTTTGTGTGTACAGTCAAAGATGTAATGGATATCACAAAATGGCAAAAAAATAAATAAATAAAAAATCTTAGTATCTTGTGGTACAAGGAACATGAGATTAGAGGTGACTGTGACTGAAGAGTGATGGACGATTTGGGCTGATGACCAATTATGTTGCCAAGTGCAACAGTGTGACAGCTACAAGTGCAAGTCGTCGTTAGCACTAAGCACTGACTGTTGTCACTGGGCCTGTAAAGGCTTTTACAAAAAAAAAAAAAAGGTTGTTGAAAAGAGGATGGAATTGTGCCAGTGAGCTACCCTTCTGTACCATCTGTTCATCCCATCCAAGATTTTAACCACTTTGGCTGCAGTGACCTGCTTAGATTAGACTGCAGCTCGCTAAGTAAGTAAAGAAACAAAATCCACTTGTGCACGATGTCTATATCTAAAAAAAATATTAAAAAAAAGACCACTTTTACAGCTTCTACAGCTGTGAACGAAAACATGAATTTGTGTCCCACATTTTGATACTTGTTAGAAATGGATCAATGATGTGAGTGTTATTTCCCAGGTGTCGCCAATGCCCCATATTCCTAATTATGCAATCATGTCCCCAAAGCATGCTCGCATGTGGTATTTCCTGCCTCCCCAATGTGAACCTTCTGACTTTATGTGGGGCAGCAAATTAGATCATGCCTCATGTTAACCTCATACAATTAAATTGGTGTGCTGTGTCCAAATATACACGTGCACGTCATGGAGAATGGTGCTGAAGCAAGGAATAGCAATTTAACAGAATTTGCCGAAAGGGGAAATCAGCCCAAAATGTTCTTTGCAATATGCTGTGAACGCTCCCAGTAGTCTTATTTTGCGTTTGGAATCTGACTAGCAGCAAAATCCATCCATTTTTATTAATCTCAGGGGGCGGCCATTTTGCAACTTGCAGTCAACTGAACTTGACATCATCGTTACTTAGGGCTCAGGTAACGACCAATCAGGACTCAGTTTGTGAACATCACATGACCAAATTCAGAAAACAGCCATGGTTAGTTGAGCCCTGGGGTCCATTTCACAAAGTAGGTTCAACAAACTATGAGACTAACCCTGAACAATAAGTAAACAGTAACTCTGCGTTTTCAATTCCAGGACAGCTGATTTGAGTTAATTTGATTACCGCAGAGAAGTTTCACCTGGAGTTACCACCAAAAAAGACCCTATCAATGGAGCCCCGATTCAACAAGTCACCATGGCAACGGGGAAGCGGATGGTGGCGCTGCCCTCTGCTTCAGCATTTTTTTTTATGCATTTATTTTTTTTTTTTATCTCTCTGGAACTGGAGATCTTAATGCCATTACATGGCGAATTTGAACATGTCTTTAGAAAAAAGTGCATTCATTTTTGATTACCGTATTTTCCGCACTATAAGGCGCACCTAAAAGCCTTCAATTTTTTCAAAAGCTGACCATGCGCCTTATAATCCAGTGCGCCTTATATATGGATCAGTATTGAGCCGCAACAGGTCTCGCTGTCAAGACGCTATTGGTGACCCTGCACGATTGGCAGAAGATCCCGCCATCTTGGATCGCTAGCTAATACGAATACTTTACCTCAGAGAAAATAAAAAAACAGCTGTTTATTCATTTTGGGAGTGAATGGAGTTGTCAGAAAGCTGGTTTGTAATCTATTAATAAAGTTTGACTAACCTATCTGACTGTTTTGTTGACATCCCCTTTAGCGCAGCACCATCTAATGGATGCATAACGTAACCCCAGCCTCTACTGTAGCGCCTTATATATGGAAAAAGTTTGAAAATATGTTATACATTGAAGTTGCGCCTTATAATGAGGTGCGCCTTATAGAGTGGAAAATACGGTAACTTAATTCAAGTTAATCTATTAAGTTTAATGAATTAATCCATCCATCCATCACTTTTTTTTTTTACCACTTTTTCCTCACAACGGTTGCGGGGGCGCTGGTGCCTATCCCAGCCAGCTTCAGGCAGTAGGCAGGGGACACCCTGGACTGGTTGCCAGCCAATCGCAGTTAATGAATTCAAAATTAATTCAACTTATTAGTATATTCACTTTGGATTAATTTAATTCAGTCGTGTTTTGCCAATTGAAGCAATTTTATTAAGTTGGTCGACAATTCAATTTGTCATCTTAATTTGGTACAATTCTCTCTGAGAGTGCACCTTCATCAACGGGATCACTGTCGAAAGGACATACCATGTTCGTTAAAAAAAAAAAAGAAAAAAAAGTGGACTTTTAATATAGGTCTATTGACTGTTTTTGTTTTGTTTTGTTTTAATTAGCAGAAGGCAGAACTATGTGCCTCCAAAACTTGCCATCTGACTTAAAGAATGAGGAAATCAAATGTCAGAGAAAACCTCAAGATTTATTGTGAAAAACCTGCTACCGACCTGGTTAGGCTCATAGACTCTGTTACTACGGTAACGGACCGAGAGCTTAAGTTGCCTCTTTTTATGAAACAGGCTAGATTTACCTCTTTTTTTTTTCGATTACCTCCCTTTCTTAAACAGAAAACGCAGAGTTTCCCACGTTTCAGGGATAACAGACTCAGGGTTCTCACTAAAACCGCTTTGTAAAATGGACCCCTGAGCAACTCTGATGTCATTTACAGTCAACAGTAAGTGGAAAAATGGCTGCCCTTGCGTTGGATAAAAACAGGTGTCTCTTGCTGCTTAATTCATATTTCACAAATAATCAGAATGCCATGTTTAGACTAGTGGGGCTCATGTATACATATTGTATTAAAAAAATAAAAGGAAAAAAAGTGTGTGTGTGGGGGGGGGGGGGTGATGTTTTGAATTTCTGTCTCTAATAGAGCTGTAGCTATTGAGCAGAGTAATGCTACACAGGGACATTTTGCCATAGAGCCTGTAAATTACTTTTCCAGTGCCTCTGCTAGTTTCAGCCAAACATTAATACACAAGAAATTCCACACAATATGCAGAATTGTCAACAATCAAACAACATATTGTAGACTAATACTCATACTCTAGATTGAACAAAAAGGGAATCGGGAAATTTAAATAGACGGTCATATTTTTTTGTCATCACTACAATGCATCAAGTGGATTAACATTTTAACGGAATAATGGACCGTCTCACATTATTTGTTACTACAATTTCCTGCAGCAGCTAGTGATTACAAAGGAAGAAGGCCACCTCAAGGGAGTGTGGACTGGAATAGACATGAAGGAGTTCAAATCTCTGTTGCATCAGAATTTGGAGCAGAAAAGAAAAAAAAAAAAAAGTGGCCTGTTCTACAGATTGAAAGACAGACGGGTATTTGATGTGATGATAAAGGAAATTAACAGGCCACTAAAAGAAGAATGTGAGATGAAAGTGATGGAACATGAAAGTATGTTTGATGAAACATTCTACATATAGTAGCTTTATTTGAGGCAATATATGAGAGGGAGTTATATGTCATATCATGGTATGCTTCTGCAGCCATTCAACCAGCAAGTGGGCAATTTATATCATGATGCAACAGGCTGCTAATCCTCTACTTATGTAAACACTTGACTGCTATTCAAATGAAATGCAGATGGGATAGAGCTCGCCTTTAGCCAGGAAAAAAAGAATGTCTGAGGGGAGACGATGCGCTCTCATTTTTGGAATGATTATTGCCACCGAGTCCTTTGCTCTGTGGCCCGAGGTGCAATTGGCAGGAGAACACGGAGATGCCAAACAAAGCTGAAATGACCTCATTCCATTAGATGTAAGCAGGGAGGGGAGGGGGTGAGTGAATATGGATGCAGTAAAAGGTTGTCATAAACAACCATAGTGCTCAAAACACCCTGTACCAATTGATAACAGACAGATCTATACATTCTGTATTTGCCGTAATTAGATGATAGCAGGATTAATGCATTCTTCTGTATAAATGTGTTTACTCCAATACACAGTGCAGGAAATCCTGAAAAACAACTTCACAGATTAAGCATTTGTCGCCTTCAAAATCAATGATTGAATTTCTACTGTCTTGGATCTTATTAATAACTAAAAGGGTGTGTCAAATCAGTTAGAATCCCATTTGTCTTCTCCATCAAAGACAAATATTTAAGAAGGCTGTAATGAGAAATGGCAAGTCTTCCTCACAGCCAAAATAAAATGGTTTAAATCCTATCTGGGGCTGTTTTGTGAGTTTTCTCTAAGTACTCAGGCTATATCCAAAAACATGCAAGTTAGGTTAATTGAAGAAATGACCGAATAGGTATATTTATTTGTCTCCATGCGCCCTGCAATTCGCTGGCAAACAGTGCAGGTGTGCCCCACGTCTCTAAAATTATCTGTGATGCACTCCAGATCACTTGTGACCTTGAGCAGGAGAAGCAGTAGAATATGGATGCATGGAAGACTGTGATAGAGCCTTCGTAAAAACAACAAATTACAACCTGATTTGATGTCATTTCAAATTGGTATAAGCATTTCAACATGTTAAGCAGGTTGCCAAATCTGCATTACATCCAGATCAAATGTGGCTTGAGATAGTTCCTCCTTGTATACTTACATCCATTTATCCATTCTTTTTATTTCAATACCAGAATAAAAGAGTGATAGTTTGTGCAAATTTGAATCAAAATGTTAGTTGCTCTCAAATGTACGATCTAGATCATATTCAAAACTGGACAGCGTATATAGCATACTTTGACTGTAACAGACGATATCAATAATAGTTTGTCTGTTTTTTAAACACCCATTATCCAAAATCCAAATATTTGATATTTAGTGGCTAATAACAAGGAGTCAGCGGCACAAGCAGAAACATATCAATGTGCTGAATGAAATTTGTCATCTTAATTGATTTAAATTGTCTTCCATGTCTGAGTGTAGATCTTAGGTAACCCCGGGTTTTCACCGGATGCGGTTGCGGTGCGGTTGCGGTGCGGTGCGTCTTGACTGCGTGCTCCGGACGGGTCATTTTTTTTGTCAATCCACACCGGCTCCGCACAGCTGCGGTCCGGCAGCTCCGTCGCCGCCCACTTCCCAACGTGTCTCGCGGGACCGCGCGCGCGCGATCATGTGGCATTTCACAACGAGAGGTGGACTTCTTTTGATTTAACCTTTTCTTCTTCTTCTGCTATGAGATTCCATGCTGCATCCTTTTTTTGGTTGTCCTTGTAAAGTATATTAATAACGAGAGTCGGGTCAGTGCGGGTCCACTCTTTATTTCTGTCTTCCGCGTCCGGCTGCCGCTCAGTACGGCAAGCGAGACGGGCACAACAAGCAATCGCGAACATCAAACTCACAATACATTACAGTCCTTATAAAAAGGATGTGCCGTGTCATATATTATTTTGTGGTTTTCCACCTCCAATATTAAACCTCTCCTCGTCCATGTTCGCTGGTGTCTAAACCGTGAATGAGCACATGGCCCGGCGACGCCCACGTCACGTTTTGCTGAAAAACTTGCGAAATAGGAGCTGGCGAGTGTTTTATTCTGAAAGGTAACCGGAAATTTATTTTGAAACTGCCTCGGTCTTCCTGTCCCGCTCGATGTGTTTTGTGCTAGCTTGCCATTTGCCGGAGGCCTACCGCTGCGGCGTCCGGCAAAAATAGAAAATAGTTCTATCCTTGCGGAAGGCCTGCGGCGTGCCGCAGTCGACACGCAACGCACCCGCAAGCGGTGTAAACTGCACCATTCGAATGAATGGAATCTAATTGCTTGCGTCGCCGGACCGCACCGCAACCGCACCGCAACCGCATCCGGTGAAAACCCGGAGTAAGAGAGTGAGAAAAGGCTAAAGTGGAGCAGGATTTGAAACAATTATTTGACT
The DNA here is from genome assembly GCF_051991245.1 of Festucalex cinctus. Taxonomy (NCBI): domain Eukaryota; kingdom Metazoa; phylum Chordata; class Actinopteri; order Syngnathiformes; family Syngnathidae; genus Festucalex; species Festucalex cinctus. Next base: position 51,849,359 of record NC_135411.1, read on the forward strand.
GGCACGATCCAAGTGTAAGCAAGCGAGGAATAATTCCACCGCTCACGAAGAAGTCTGTGATCCCAAATTGTGTAAATAAATTATAGCACTGTAGTGGAAAAAATATCAATGATGTGATGAGACTACTCTACATCAACCCGACTTTTGTCCCACTCTAAGCTTTATCATTTGCTTAAGGTAATTATTAGGATTTGACTAGCTGTGAGGAATCACATACTATAGTTCATTCAGTTATTTTTTTTTATTTTTTTCATTTTTGAATCGGTAAGACTTCCGAATGAACAATTCTGAGCTCTTAAAAAAAAAGAAAAAAAAATCATGCACAGAAATAAGCTGATACAGGCAAAGCCTCCTACACATGGGCAATTTTTATGAAAATCCTTTTAAAATGAAACCATCAAATATATACATCCTCTATATAATGTATGTTCTTTTTGTCATATTGTCCCCACAGAGCTGAGGTCGTGAGAGAGCATGAAGACAAGCTGTGACTCCCCTCCATGCAGCCCAACAAGATATGACATAACCCGGGTGACCTGTTAATCAACCATGATAGCCTTAAAGCTGTGACTGACATTAGAAACCCCTTCTTCTGTACCCTACACAGACCCTCCTCCTCTGCCACAGTCCTTCCCAGACACCTTTGCTACTTTCTTTTCTCCAACAAACACGCCCCTCTTTGTGCCTGCCCCTGCATTTCTCCTGTTGATTAGAATAACATCACCTCTTTCATCTCCATCATGCAGAGTCTTTCCACCACCTCGAGTTTTATTGTTATTCTCTCCTCCCTCCTAATTGCCACCCGCTTTCCCAGCGGTGTCAATGGGGACTGCTGGCTCATTGAAGGGGACAAAGGTTATGTGTGGCTGGCTATCTGTAGTCAGAACCAGCCGCCGTACGAGACTATTCCACAGCACATCAACAACACTGTTCACGACTTGAGACTCAATGAGAACAAGCTGAAAGCGGTGCACTTAAACTCCATGTACCGCTTTACCAACCTCACAGACCTCAACCTAACTAAGAATGAAATCAGCTACATCGAAGACGGAGCCTTTTCTGGACAAGCTAACCTACAGGTGATCAGACACGATGAACAACAACATATTCTATATGGCAGTGGTTCTTAACCTGGGTTTGATCGAACCCTAGGGGTTCAGTGAATCATATCAGGGGTTCGGGGGCGGTCAAGACAAACATATATGAGTCGTGTGTGTGTGATGATTTTTGTGATGATGCACCCCGCTTGGCCATCGCCTGCAGGTGATCACGCTACATTGCTTGGCTGACCTGTGCTGCCGGGATTTGGTGCGCTCAAGACAACAGTTTCTGAATTCAAGGTGAAAAGAGGCAGATTCTATGAAAAGGCTACTTTCCCTGTTCATTTTGTCTTAAATTAAAAAAAATAAATTAAAAAAATCACATATTTTTCAATAAAGAAGGCTTCGGTGAATGCGCCTAGCAAACTGGGTTCAGTACCCCCAACAAGGTTAAGAACCACTGCTATGTGGTCATGTATTAGGCCATTTATTGGTATTTATACATGATTTGGTCTTTCTTAGGTTCTTCAACTGGGCTACAACAAACTGAGCAACCTAACAGAGGGTATGATGAGAGGGCTTGGCCGCATGCAATGTCTATTCCTCCAACACAACCTCATTGAAGTTATCGCCAGCAATGCATTCTGGGAGTGCCCCAGTCTTAGCAGCATTGATCTGTCATCCAACAAACTTGCCCGTATTGATCCCTCGACGTTCACTGTTCTCAATCGCCTAATGGTTTGTGAACTGGCCGCAAATCCGTTCCATTGTGGCTGCGATCTTTACAGCTTCCTTACCTGGCTGGAATCCTTCAACAACGTCACGCACACCTATGATCGTCTCCAGTGTGAGACGCCACGGGAGATGTTTGGTTTTCCCCTACTAAGCCCCACTGCTGCCGGTCATCCTGGTCGAAATGCCAAAAACATCTTGCACTCTCACTGCAGAGATGGGGTGATGATTCCTGGAATGACGTCCCTCCCACCAGACCTGGATGGTCCATCTGGAATCGGTCCGGAGATGTTTGGCGGTGTGGGACCTTACCACCAGCCCAATGCTTCTACGTCCACAGAAAACAATTTCATTCCCAGCATCAAACTCCATCAGGTATCCTTGTCCTCAGCCTCGCTCATTGTGCAGATTCCCAGGCCCTTCAGCAAAATGTATATACTAACACAATACAACCACACTTACGTGTCTGATGTGATGAATCTAAAGAACAGGAAGGAGAAGATCACCCTCAACCAGCTCAAACCACACACCAATTACACCTTCTGTGTGGCATCCATCCGTAACTCCCAACGATATAATCACACATGCCTCCAATTTTCCACACGTTCTCAAAATCCAAACAACATCCTCCCCACCCCATCAACCACAACACACTACATAATGACAATTGTGGGTTGTCTTTTTGGCATGCTCATCGTTTTGGGCTTTGTCTATTACTGTTTACGTAAGAAACGCAAGCATGATGAGAAAAAGAAGTCCATCTGTGTCAAGAAAACCATACTGGAAATGCGTTACGGACCCGAGGTGGCAGCAGCAGTTGCAAATGATCCAGCGGCAGTCCACAAGCTTCAGGAACACTCCAGAGAACACCACCAATATCACCACCACCATGGGGGCAAGCTTCCCATGTCTACATCTTCTAGCTCTGGAATGCTTCACTCAGCTAATACTAGCTCCTCAAGACTCTCCTCTATTCCCCAAGTAGAGAAAATGGCCACTGCCTTCTCAGAGGCCATGACTGGTAAAGGAAACTACATGGATATCAGAAGTGGAGGGGCAGGGATGGAGAGGCATGGAGGAGATAGTGGGCACGGAGGTATGAGGGGGGAAGATTTAAGGGACGATGATTGCACCGATGTTGGGGATGATTCAGATGATGATGGACATGGCTCTGCGTCAGAGATCTCCACAATCGCCATGGAGGTAGACAAAGTCAACCAGATTATAAACAATTGTATTGATGCGCTAAAGCTGGATGCAGCAGCTGTTGCAGCTTCGGGCTCCTCTCCAAATATTACACCATCCTCCAAGCCTACTTCCCCTCCCCCAAACAGCACCTCCGCTCTTACTCGTGGCTTAATAACCCTTTCTCAAGGAATGAGTGAATCATGCCAAGTTAACAAAATTCCACCTCCGCCCCCGCTCCCTGCTTTGAATACCCCACTTTCTGAGCGCCCTGGAATCAGCGGTGGTGGATTCGTCGTTACTCCTCCCTACAGGCCACCTCCACCAGCCAATGCCGTGCGCCCCATTCAGCGGCAAATGAGTGCAGATGCAGCTGTGGTGATTGTAAATGCTGTCAAGAAACAGAGCAGCACGGCCTCTTGTGGATCTGTAGGACGGGATAGGGAACGTGCAGGGGCTCGTGTCTATAGCCTGGATGTTCCAGAGCCGAGGAGTCCGGATGCCTGCAGTCAACAACAACAGTACCAAGACCGTGCCAGTCCTGTGGGCTGTGGGGAACCCCTGGAAAGACTGCCGTTAGTGGGGAGTATGAGCTGCACTGGAGGGGGTGGCGGTGGTTGCGACAGTGGTGGTGTTGGTGCCCAACATCAAGAAAACCAAAACCCACATCATTACCATCAACAACAACAACAGCAGCAGCAGCAGGATGTGCAACAGGACTACCACTGCTCAGAGCACCGCCACTCTGTCCCAGCTCTTTACTACGATGGCTCCCATCAGGGTTCCCCAGCCCAGAGGGTTTCCTTTCTCAAGCCACTGTCTCGCTCCCGCAAGGATGCAGCATCCTACTCCCAGCTTTCGCCCGCTCGCCACCATTCCAGTTACTCTGGCTACTCCTCCAGCCCAGAGTACTCCTCAGAGAGCACACTGAGGATCTGGGAGCGCTTTCGTCCCTATCGTAAAGGCCAGCGTGATGAGGCCTGTTATGTAACGGCTGGTAATGCCCTTCGAAAAAAGGTGCAATTCGCTAAAGGCGAGGACCTCCACGACATCCTGGATTACTGGAAGGGTGTGTCAGCACAGCAGAAGCTTTGACTGGGGGACCAGTATTAAGCATTGTGAGGAAAGCGGTTTGTTTACGTTTGATTCTATGGTGCCCTTTCTGGGCTGGAGAAACTTCTTAAAGGGAGGAAACATGTTGGACACAGTTTTGCCTTTTTTTTTTTGGCATGCTCGAGTGTATAGAGTATTGTGCGTCAAGCACGGACTGTGTAACTGTGCCTGGGATACCTGGGATAAAAATACACTACGGTCTTTTATTTTACACTTCATTGTAGCACTATTTCTGGATTATTCTTACAACTGCAGGTTTTGTTTATCTGCACGGGGAACAAAAGCTAACTGTGCAATCTAGTAATATCTGTGCGGTCACATTTTGTGATCTTTTAGACAGTACTTACTCAGTGCCATGTTTATAGTTTTTGGGAACCCACCAGAGGTAAATATGATATGATTTTGATCTGAGGGAAAGTGTCTCTGTTGGAGCTGATCACATGTGAATTGCTGAGTCAAATGACGGCGTGCCTTAAAGGGGCACGATGCAAGATTCAGAGTTTTTGCACATTTGCGACCGCTCTGGCGAAACGTGGAATGGACCCCAGCGACGTGCACACGGCCAGGAGCGTGCGCGACTTTTCGGGCACGAGCAAACCTCCAAGTTAATCGAACAAACGTAAACACGGACCACAACGCCTTTTTCATAGGCTTAATAATGTCTACAGAGGTAAGAAACGTATTAATCTTCAAGTTACTTTGTATGTGAAAGTCATTTTGTGTGACAAAAGCTAACGTAATTACAACCTTCCAAATGTAAATAATGCATCCCGTGAATCCGATGACATTGAGGATAGCAGAGCGTTGCTAAAATGCCCAATTGCGGGGACATAAGTTAGCTACCGTGTGGTAGTTTTATTCTGCACTGCTAATCATAAATAGACCCAATCGTATTTCCGTTATGAAGTCTTACCTTTTTAGCAAAGAGTAAGCAAGCTGTGGGTCCTGTTTCATCCCCAGGATAGCTCTTAGCTCTCTCCACCTGACGAACGCTGCTCCCTTATTTATCCGCGTCCTCCCGTGACGCTGGTCTGAAAGTTTTTTTACTTCTCTTTGTCTTCCGTGGAGTCTCCATAAGGGATTGAGACGTATCGGGTACAGTTCTCTTTAAATCCAGTTTGAATTACCGTATTTTTCGGATTATACATCGCACCAGCCAAAAAATGCATAATTAAGAAGGAAAAAACATATACAGTATAAGTCACACTGGAGTATAAGTCGCATTTTAGGGGGAAATATATTTGATAAAATCCAACACCAAAAACATACATGTCATCTTGAAAGGCAATTTAAAATAAAACTAAAAGAGAGAACAACAGGCTGAATAAGTGTACGGTATACTAACGTTACATGACTGACATGCCTGGTAATGTCAGTAACGACGTAACATATTAAGAGTGAGTCGGTGATGGGAGTCAGAGGCGGAGTGTTGAAGCACGGAGCCAAAGGCTGGCGTTTTATTTCCCTTCGTCCCAACGTTCCGTGGGTGAATTATGTTCCCATCACTACAAGTTATTCATATAACTCTATCATAAAGAACATGCTAACAAGTTTACCAAACTATCAGTTTCACTCCAAATCACTTAATCCAATGAAATCTTCATCCTTGGTGTCACTTTTAAACAACTCCCCCAACTCGGGAGGGAGACGATGCGCCGCTTCCTTTTCTACTGGCAATGTTGAACTTATCAACACAGGCCTAGAGCGCCCTCTTGCGGTTTAGTGTGAAAATAACATGTGAAATGATACAATAATGTGTTAATAATTTAACACATAAGTCGCACCAGCGTATAAGATGCACCCAAGGCCAAACTATGAAAAAAACTGCGACTTCCGAAAAATACGGTAGCTGTCCTGTCCGTGAAGTTGGCTGAACAATTGCGAGAGTTAACAGCGACAATAGCGTGCACGCGCATGACGTCATGCTCAGAGCCACAGTTAAAGATTCCGGCCCGACGCTCCAACATTTTTTCCTTTTACAGAAAAATAGGGGCAACAGTCATTGTGCCACAGTAATGCCTCCTGTCCATTATACAATTCTTAAAACATATGCGGGTGAAAATTATGGTTATTTTAACACTCAAATTTGAGTCTAAGCTTGCATCGTGCACCTTTAACCACCACGGATACTAGATGGGGCGGATAAATTTATATTATAACGGCAGCACCCACATAGGAAAAAGTAAAATAAATGCCAATATAAAGTGGAACCTGCATCAAAACATCACAACAGATTAAATAATTGACAGAAATATGGTGGTTCACCACATTTGTTCTGATGAATGAAATTGTATGCTCCAATAAATGGCGCAAGAGGAGCCCATATTAGGTTTTAATGAGAATGAATGTGAAGGAAGACCGGATGATATCATGAAGAAAATCCAATTGAAACAAATTTCATGTAAGAGGAAAAACATTTCACAAAGTTCAAAACACATTCCAAATCTTGTGATATTTAAATTAAATGAATAACAAAAGTGATAGGACTTCATTTCAAATTGCTGCCAACATTTATTTTCTGTTGTGGTTGTTCATTGCAAATGTTTTTTTTAATTTATTTATTTAATTTTAATCCATCTCATGACAGGCATGTTCGCTTGCACCTTATGGCTTAAGTGCGTGCGCGTGCACGCATGTGTGTGCGCGCGTCTGTGTGTGTCGTGCACAGTGTTTGGTGTAAGTGGGTGTCGGCATGCCTTGTCGGATTTTATCGTCTACGCCCAAATTGATTTTTATGAATACTTGTGAATATCTTATTAAATAAATGTCTGGCTGTGTATAATTCCTGCCAGATGATGAAAGACATGGGTGAATGCACAACAACAGCAGTATTACTATGCGTTATTTTGCAGACATACAGTATATCATGACTCGAATTATTCTAAAGTAGCCCAGTGCCTCTTGCTACTACAGCCATGATCTTGTTTATATACTTAATAGTATTTTCCTTCACTTGGCCTTTTCCATTTCAAGGTTCAGATTGGGATTTCCCATCTGCCTACTTAAACTGCTGTGAAACATTGACATTTTTTGGCTTTTTTCTTTTTTTTTTTTCCTACCCTCAAATGTGAATACTCAAGTGATCCTTTCCTCACATTTGTATTTAGGGCTATACCGAAAACAAATCTGTTACAGAGGTATTTCTAAATTCAGGTCTTTCTAGACAAATAATCAATGCGTGACATGCACGGCACACCATTCATCACGTTCCTAACACATGTTGATTGTACGTAGGAGTTGTACGGGAGTACGCTTGGGACAGCTTTAACTATGAGCATATTTTAGTGTAAAGCAAAAATTGAGTTATTTTTGCTTTCCTGTGTACAGTACATGCATTTGGTTCTTTGATATTTGCTTTTCTCATTTTCTAGGATCTTTCTTTACTCTGAATCTCAAGAGAATAGTAGGACTTTGTTCAAAACATGATGCACTATAATTAATAGGGTGTTAGCTGGAAGAAAGATTGGACATTTGACAAAATTTTTGGCCTAATGTGTTTGGTAAAAAATAAATCAAATAAAACTGACGATCAATTGTTCATTTCAAAAGACTAGAATCTCTCTTTGAATGTTTTTACTCCAATCTCAATGTTGTTCTGAGCAGAATTTCTGTTGTTGGGTGAAACTTGTGTATGATTTTCTACAAAATGCTGCTGCTATGTTGCTTTTTTTTTTTTTTTTTGGCACATCACTGAATTAAGTGTAGCAGTAAAAGATATGGGGCCCTTATTTGTGCCCAGTGCAAGTTAAAGGCAAAGTGGAGTTTTCCTTCTCAGGGCGGTGGAAGCGCACACAGTGCTTGAGCTTGTGAAAGCTGAAATTGACTCGCCGGGGGTCTGAGAGATGAGTTTGGCGTGCGCAAAGTGTGTTTATACAGGTAAACAGCAAGGGAATGATATTGTCCTATACCGTTGTCATATTTATGAATGAAATATGACATACACAAGACACCAAATCTGTCTGCCTGCGCCTCGATCAAATTCACCAAAATCACGATACACCCCCTGCGCCACCACTTAGACAGGCTTTTTGTCAGTCTAAAATGTAGTCTACTTTTTGTCTCCAAATAGCAAGATGCGCCAGGGGTGCAGCAGCTGCATCCGCCAGTTTGTCCAGAGAGACATAGCGCGTCTACCATATTCACAAACACACTAAACTAGGCTTGCCCCGACACAAACATGAAAATGAGCCTGTTTATATGCCAAGCACACGGGCACCTGTCTACGAAAATAGGGCCCCTGGAGTCGGTTCTATCTGCACACCTTCTTAAGCACATCACGGCAAATGTTCACTTTCTGCTATTCTAAAATGTGAAAAAGTTCCCCAGTTACTGTGATTCAAAGTGAAAGTTTTGTCATTTGAGAGGAGAGAATTTCCTTATTTAATGTGTCAGACTACCATAACAACTTTAAAGGAGTGGACTTAGAGTGGAGTACAGTATAGATATCAGTATTCGGACTCAATTTGTTAAAATTGGTCTTTATTTAAACTGCCATCAAGCATGTTAAATCTCGCTGATGTTCCATTCATGACTTCTGTTTTAATCAAAATGTGAAATTCTTATATTGATTGGATGGATATGAGAAAAGATGTGTTAAAGTGTCCTTCTCCTCAATGATTTCCACATTCAACAATTTGACTGAATGTCACAGCTTTTCATTTTTAATGATGCTGAAAGCCTGCGATTCTGATGTGTCAAAACCAGTGCTTTTGCTCAAATGAGGCTTCTGACACTGTCAGCGATATTGTGTTTTTCATCACTGAAATCCTGGCATAAATCATGGAAATGAATGGCAAAGTACAGTACGCAAAATGCTAGCACGGGGAATATACACACACAATTCATACTACTTAATATCGATTGACTGAAGAACGTCAAAACCTTGATAATTTGCAAAATACATTACCTGTTCGTTAGCACCCAGTAAAGCTCAAATGAATAATTTTGAATGACAAATTAGTTTGTCTTGTTTTTAAAGACAATGAATTCAATGAATATGAGCCATTCATGCAAAATTTGTTTTTAAATTGCAGTACTAAAAAGCTGATCAATTCAGACAAGATTAAAATGCGTATGATATTTTTTTGTGAACTGGGGTTGATTGTTATTTATTTATTTATTATTTTATTCATTGCCTTCCTATGCCATTCCCGCTCCTCAACAGTGGCAAGTGAGTCAGAATGAGTCACAGCAGTATGTTATTGAAATGTGAAAGAGGAGAGCCATGAGCGGAGGTCTTTGGCACAATGCAGGCACACAAATGGATATTATCAAGTGGAATTTAGACATGGCCTCTCACTGACCCCGTTAGATTTTGAGAAGCAACTACGTGTTGAAGTTGGAGTGCACATATAAGCTAAGTCTGGGTGGATAATGCTGCATTAAATGAATAAAAAGCAGCCCAGCTTTAAAGCCTGAAAGAAGGCTTTAATGTGCTTTTATTTGGAGGCAGATATTAATTGGGCCTGGCAAGAAATGATTTCATCTTCCATCCCTTTGTTGACTTTTTACTGAACTATCTGTTAAGACTTAGTTTAATGTATTTCATTCAAATGCATGGCATTTTTTATACATTTCTCTGAAGTTGTACTTCTAAGCCCAGACAAATGGCTTTACTGATTTCTTGGTAACTCTTCACACTTGACAGTGAAAACACTTCCCACGCATCCTCCCAATTTGCCAAGCACTTCATGTTGGATGAGAAAACAAATGGTAGAATTGAACAGGCTTCATTTGTGCTCGATGTGCCGCACGGACAGTACGTGAATGTCAGACGTTATCAACGCCTCAAATGTGTTCCTACTGTTCAACTTACAATGATAGTTTTCAAAGCAAATGAGCATTTCAATTCATGCAAGGTCAATTTAACGTTTAAATGTTTTCCGCTATTCACAAATAGATTGGTTTACTCTTTCGTGATTACATCCATGTATTTAGGGTTTGGTTTCCAAAGAAGGACACGAGGACTTAAGGAATCTGTGAAATATGTTCATTTTGTACACACGCACACATGCGCACACACACACAAATGTAAAATTGCTATTATGGATGTTTTATACTTAGCCTGAGCTCTTGATATGTCTGTGTTTATTTTTTATTTATTTTATTTTTTTTATGTAATTCTGATCTGCAACGATTTCTTTTTATTTTTTTGTGGGGTTACTGGGACTTTGTTACAAGCAGTGATGTGTTATAACAGATGAAGAGCAGAGAAAGCTTATAATAGTATGCTACATAAAAGAAAGTTGTATATTTGCATGATTCTCTGTAATTTTGGGAGACAAAAAATATATATTGTTGTGTACAATGAGTGGACATAAAATTAAACAAAAACAATAGGGGCTGTATGTATAAGCTTTTTTAAGCTTTTTTTTTTTTTATTCTCTAACTGTTGATATTTGCATTGCAACTTTGTTTGTTTGTTTTTTTATTGTGCAAAAATATCTGAACCTGGTGGCTGTACAAGGAACTATCCCTTCACATTGCAAAGTCAAATTTGCAAAAAGTGTTGTACCCAGTTTATTTAACATGGATGGCATCCAAAATCATGTTCTTCAAGAAAAAAAAAAATGTTATCTGGTTCAAATTTGCTGTATCAAACGTGGAATGTTCTGATGGTCATAATTTAATCCTGAATCATTAGCAGCGCATCAGCGGCTTCTGTGTGCGCCCACTTTCTATTGGCTACACCAGTAACCTTTCCTTATCAACTACTCTTTTGTTGAAAGGCCACTTGATGGAAATCACCCATGATACTGGATATGCTTATATATTATTTGTATTATTATTTCACCCAGTCGAAACAAACTCACAGGCTAACAAAGCAACTTGTCAAACATTTTGTGGCGGGGTGGGGGATGCGGGGGTTGCATCACGACAACAAGGAGTTCATTTAAAGGAGTGTGAATCCCGATTGTCAAACTTGAACAAATCTGATCAAAAAACGAAAGATTAGCCCTTTCTATGACAGGGTCACCGACCTTTTTGTACCTTAGAGCTACTTCTTGCATACTAATTAATGCGAAAGGCTACTAGTTGGATACACACTTCTGAAATGATAACAAATTGCTCAAATTATTTTGTAGTAAAGCACCTCATTGTCGTGGTTGCACGTTGCATTTGTTTTCTTTCTTTTTATAGAATAGCAGCATGCACAAAAATAGACACATCTCATTGGTGCTATTTTTAGATAATTGGGCTACCTTATGCCTGCAGGCCCCATGTTGGTGACCCCTGCTGATCCAAGACATTGGAGACAGGAAAGAGGAAAAAAAATATGTTAGCCTTTTCTAAAATCGGTATAGATGGTGCTATAATCCATAATACGGGCTAGTGAAGCCATTTGAAAACAGAAAACCCTCCAACATAAGACAAAGTCGCAGTAAAACATAGCAAACACAGGAAATGAAGGCTTAATTTGAAGTGGCATTTCATTTTTTTTTTATATATCAAACATGAATAACAGAATCTACATTTTAAAAATAATAATAATAAAAAACAAAAACACATGCCCCACCCCGAGTCTGTGGGAAATACACAGTAGGAATGACATCAAACAAATCGGATTGGATGCTGAGTAAGTGCTTTGCTCTTCCAGTAATGTCGCCACATTAGCAAAGCATTGCTTTTCTGTCCACAATCTCGCCTTTGAGACTCTTGCAGAATATAGCAATCAATTTTGTTGTGAACTATAAAGTGAATATTTATTTACACACAATATATCAACTAAACAACAGCAACAGTCTGCCTTTTTTGGAATTAATCACGTTGCATTTTATGACAAATTCCTCAGCCTTGATGTATTCATTTATTGAATTGGTGGCTCACTGAAAATGCCGCCGCCAGCCTGATCCAATACAATTGGCCTTTACGCCCTCCCCTTGTTTGAGATAGGGATCTGCCACGCACGGCTACTCAATTTGTCAGTGTGGCCATTTGGCATCTGGCATCCAATTTGTGGAACTATGTTTTAATTGGATAAGACTGCACCATAATCACATGGGCCAGACATTTATTAGTGCTGCGGGCCCATTTTGTAAGTCAGAAATGACATTTCTTTAACCTCCAGAGCAGTGCAACTTATTAAAAGGTCCCACTGGACTGAGAGCAGTCGTCGGTATCCAACTATGTTTGATTCATTCTGTTTGTTATGCACCCAGATTGTAAGGGGGTGGACTTTTTATCCGAAACTCCCAATCCAATTGTTTTCTCCCGTGGCGAAAATGAATATGAAAATTGTTTGATTGCAAAGACCATCCTCAAGTCATGAAATCAAATTATGGCTTGTGTTGAAAAGAGGCCTGTTCAGTGAACCAACAAAAACCTTCAATTGTCTGCGACAGTTTTGCACCATACAGCTATAAGAGGTTTTGCATATACTTGCATCTAAACTGGATAGTTTAGACTTTGTTTCTTCTCCTGTGACATCACAGATGCAACACATTCAAGTAGCAGTAAGTGAATAGTGGGTGAAGTATCAGCATCCATGTGATCCATCAAGTGGCCCAACTCATTTTGTAGAGATTTCACTAATCTTTTATTATTTGCCGTCAAGGGCTGTCACACAATCAGTTTAAAAAAAAAAAATTACTTTAATGTACCATTTATGAGGCTGACATATAAAGAGACAAAAATGCTTAGATTGTGGAACATGTGTGGGGGGGGGATTGTGCTTTTTGCTTTGACGTAATATTTGTTGCTGGTATTGACATGTTCCCTTTGCAATTTCTGTACAAAAGATCTATTTCTATATTTGCAATAAATTTGTAATTAAAATCAATCTGTGGAGTTTTTGCCTATGATTAATTATGTTTTGCTCATAGCAAGATTGCACTGTAACAAATTTCTGTCAAATCTGCAGTAAAAAAAATTACAGCTTTATCTTGTTTTTTAATTTAACAGTATTTAACTGTATACTGCAATGAATTGGGTAAAAACAAAGTACATAATTTACTGTACAATTAGCGGTCAAATACTGTAAATTTTACAGCAACTATGCATTTGCATGTATATATGTGGATTACATGTAAATTCTGTAAAGAATGTCGGATTTTGGCGAGTATAAAATTCTCGAGAGGAGAAGAAGAAAATAGCGGACCCTGTATTGACAAAAATTCAGCGAATTGGTGAGCAATGTTTTAACGCAAGGTCTGTCTGCGTCGTCTTCACATCTCATTTTTCCAATAAACAGGCGCAACATTACAGCAAACATTCATTTATGCTCTCGGCTTTTTCGGTTTGCATGTTCTCCCCGTACCTTCGTGGGTTTCCTCCGGTCGCTCTGGTCTCCTCCCACATTCCAAAGACATGCATGGCAGGTTAATTGGGTGCTCCGAATTGTCCCTCAGTGTGCTTGTGAGTGTGGATGGTTGTTCGTCTCTGTGTGCCCTGCGATTGGCCGGCAACCAGTCCAGGGTGTACTACTACCCAAAGCCAGCTGGGATAGGCTCCTGCAACCCTTGGATGTTAAGCATGTTAAGAAAAAGGATGGATGGATGGATGGATGGATTTTACAGTGACATACTGTATTATTTAGTTACAGAAATTTAAATTCCTTTAAATTAGAATACAAGAACAGGTATAAACTAGATTACAGATTAGATTTCTTTAAAACAAAAAAAAAAACAAAAAAAAAAGTTGCATTTTATCTATATTCTGCTTAACTATTTTTAACTTATGTGACAGTTATGATGCATGGTGACTTGCTTTGAGCAATTCTATCCTATACTTCCCTATTCCACACACCGTCGAAGGGTAAGTACACTATTTACTGTTTGGATGTTAACTTCCTGTTAGACTTTTATGACAATGTCAAAATGTTACATCGCCTGAGTTATTCATATGCTTAAAGGTTTGATTTTTTTTTTTTTTCATTATGGAACTGATTCAAACAGTTTTCAATGTGTTCCTCTATCTGACCAAATCAGTTACTAAACCAATTTTCGAGTACTTGATTCTGCACAGTATTTTTTTTTCATTGATTGAAAAAGTGTCGAGTTCTGGCATACTAAGAGATTCATGGAAAAATGTCCTTCTCAAACAAAATCCTACTAAATTCTTGTGAGAGCAGGCTTCCTGATGCTACGCAATTCAATTATTCATGCACCAAGGGCTTCAACTACTCGTAAAGTGACAGATTGGTGGATTTGCATCACTAACGCACACTTGCGCGTACGCACACAGCTGGCTATTTTGGCTCCTGGTAAAAACCTTTCCATGTTCCTGACACCATTTCTCCAGCACATTGGAGTATTCAAGGACTAAAAATAATGAGTCATCAAAGCGACAGGTCCACCTCATTCACTCAGTCGGATGTTGAAATTGAATGTAAGAAAACACTTTTCTCAGTGTACAATTTTTATGAATAGGTTGACAGAACAAGAGGATGTACAGTATGAGGCAGTGACAGGGTTCTCGCTTTGTGACCTTTTATGTGCTGCTAGGACAAATAGTCTCACAAATGATGAAATAAAGGGTGGGCATTTGGTCTGTTGGTGCATGTCAAATAATTCGCTTGAAGGGATCTGTTGCGTGTTCATGGGCCACAAAAAGTCAAGCTGCACTGGTGAGTCACTGCATTAAAATGATTCATTACACTGGTTAACACATTTTGGTGCCAAGAAAGTTTCAATAGCATTAAGGTATTTTGCTAAAATATAATAATAATAATAATAATAATAATAATAATAATAATAATAATAATAATAATAATAATAATATAATAATCCATCCATTTCCTTGACAGCTTATTCCTCACAAGGGTCACAGGGGCTGCTGGCGCCTATCTCAGCTGGCTCCGGGCAGTAGGCGGGGGACACCCTGGACTGGTTGCCAGCCAATCACAGTAATAATAATAATAATAATAATAATAATAATAATAATAATAAGATGTTTTGTCTGTAGTTTTGGATATATTCCATATTTTTGTTTTTAAAAGTCCTAATACGAAACGAAACGACATTCTCTTTATGCTACAACTTTGATGAGGCTGCATCTGTCTTGTCAAGCATGCCCATAGAGCATTTTTTTTTTCCATTTTTGAGGTTAATTGCGGAAGACGACAATTGTTATTGCAGACAGCAAATCTTGTTTCATGTTATAATAGCAGTAAATGCAGAAAAAGTTGACATCAAAGCACAAATACTGCATTTAGTAATGATCAAAGTGCTTTTCATAAACTGTCAAAGCAGATTAATTATCAATTAATGCTGCCAAGGTTAAAACTTTTACTCCTGACTTTTACTTTTACTTAAAGCTTTAAACTCCAGGGTTGACTCTGGAGTAATAACGTCAGAAAAAAATGAAAAGAAAAAAAAAATGGTGAGTGGTATTGGTGAGATGTGCCAGGAGGCTGGTGCACACTCACACTGGATATGTTTTGTTTAAAACTTTCTAGCCGAAACCTCATCAGTCACAATTTGTTAAATGTAATGTTTTTTTCAAAACTTGATACTAATGGCCAGTCCATATGTGTGGGTGTTGTTTTTACGAATGATTGACCAATCTAACTGCGATTGGCTGGCAACCAGTTCAGGGGGTACCCCACCTACTGCACAAAGCTAGCTAGGATAGGCTACAGCAACCCCGCAACCTTTAAATATATGTATGTGTATATATCCAATTCAAAAGCCTCAACATTATTGAGTTTTTTGTTTTTTTGTTTTTGTTTTTTTTTACAATAAACTAAAGGTGTAAAGGCAAACAATGGACAGGATCTCCTCCTCTTCCAAAAATACAGTTCCTGTTCAAATGAAAGTACTGTTTCTTTAAGGCCCGCCAGGGCTGGAAGGATGATGCTGTCTGCATGCCCCACTTTCGCAACCTGACAGAGTAGGAGTGATTAAAGATGAATGTATCATCATGACAGCAGGTTTCCAACATTACCATCCAATTACAGTGAGCTGTACATGTGAGTGATCAAAATGTTATTCCATCAGTTTGTACGCATCCCCCCAAAAATAAAACTTTGACCTGTACTCAGATTTCGCCCTCCTTCATTTTCCCTCAGTTTCTCCATTTTTCTGACCCTACTGCCCCCCCGTCCCACCTTTTCATTGTCTCAAACTCCCTTTTGAGTGTTATATAAGCCAAAGCACTGCAGAAATAACCCATACTTGTAAATATCCATAACAGTGCAGAATCCACGTTAAGATCTTTATCGCTTGAGGATTAGTGGGCTGGATTAACCATTTACTGTCCCTCCTTCATTTAAACTAACAGTTCATCCGGACTGTTACCTCTTTAAGCCTTTCAATGCCAGCCAGTTACTTTTTGCATCATTCACATTCAAATTGTAGACACTACACTTTTTTGGTTTTTATACTTTTGAAGTAGGTGACTATATTATATATCAAGTTATATATGACTGGTGTCCCAAAAGATATACAGTATTTCAAACTCAAACTACTATCTATGAGTTTGCCCTTCAATGTGGGCGAGTCGAACAAGCAGAAAGTCTACAAGGAGATCCTGCAGCATTCCGGGTGGAGGCGAGAGTTGATTCCCTGAGCATCCTACCTGACTCCATGCAACTTATTTATTCCTTTTCCCCCACTCTCTACCAAGCTCAAAGGGGGCCCGTTTTGAAGATGCAGACGTGAGGGATGAGGGAGCCTCGTGGATGAGAGAAGGATCCGACCAGGAGTGCATAAAGGTGTGGCAGAAAAGTGGGAAAGTGCTTTAGACTCGAGGGGGAATACTTTAAAAGGAAGCTTGTATCTTTTTCTATTGATTTAAAATCTTCTGCGACACCCGACCGGGATCTTTTCTTAAACACCTCACACCAAGCAAAGAAAAATGTTTGTTTTTCAGACGAGATGAAAAAATAACACGCAATTTGGAGATGCATTTTGAACATTTGCTATTCAATGGACAAAAATAGTACTGAAATATAATCCAAACTGCTCACATTGTATGTCTGTATGCAAAATAGAAGTACATTAACATTTTGAGCTTCTTACAATATAATTAATTGACCTGTTTGTTTGAAATATAAATAAACTTGAGTTGAGTTAAGTTGAGTCCTTGAAAATAATGTTTAATACTCAAAATGACATAACTTCACTTGCTTTGCTGTGGTAGCTGTATATAAAACCTTATCTTGCAGTAATGTTTTCCTCCCGCGAACAAAAATCAACAATGGACTGAAAAGGCAGCCACACTGGAATGAGGATTTAAAAGCTTTCCACGGCACGTGCAATTACTCTGAATATTATGTGTCAGCCTTGCTCCGGCATTAAAAGCATGTCACCCGGTGCGGCTTTAAAACGATTAACACTCATTTGAATGTCCTTTCATGCTGCCACCCCACCTTCCTTCACCGTTTCAGCGTCCCTTACGACATAATCCTCATGTTAGTTCATCACACCTTGCATGAGCCCATCGCGCTGCTCACTTAAGGAGATTTTCAGATTGCTGATGTTCTTAAGCGCTGTAAAATGTTCCCAGCAAGCCTATGTTTATTTAATTTTGGTTTTCTGCTGACACTGATTAAGTGGAAAGAAAAAAGTAACACTTTGAAATGTGTCAGATTTATACTCATTGGTGTGCACACATAAAAATACCTTTCTAGTGTTAGATTTAACACTATTCAGTGTTAATCCGTTCTTATCCAGCTCAGGTGGCGGCCATTGTGCCACTTGCTGTCGACTGAAGATGACATCACAGTTGCTCAGGGTCAGGTAACGACCAATCACAGGTCACCAGTTTTCTGAATCTGAGGTGTGATTGGTTGTTACATTAGACCTGAGCAACTGTGATGTAATTTTCACTCGACAGCAAGTGCGCAAAATGGCTGCCTTCTGATATTGATAAAAACTGCTGGATTTTGCTGCTTACCTCATATTCCACTAATGCAATATTAACCAGAATACCGTATTTAGACTAGTGGAGCAGCATAAAATATATTATTGTCAAGAATATCTTGGGGAGGTTGCCTTCCGCTTTCAAAAGGCTTCAATGGCTCATTAATGAGCTTCTTAATTGCCACACAAGCAGCAAAACCTGTACTTTAAGTAGAGCATTGACTAAGGCAGCTTTCTTTTTTTCTTTTTCTTTTTTTTGGAAGTTGTAGACTCTACTTTATCTGACATTGTTTGTCTTTTTCCCCTTAAAGAATAAGCTATTCAAATATGATTATGTTAACTAATTTTTGCTAGCTTATGGGCTTACTTTTTTATGACCATATGTGATGGTTAAACCTGATTTTTAACATTTATATTTGTTTGTTTGTTTCTTTGACTTTTCACAGTTTCAACAATATAAAAGTTCATTCCAGAATTGATTTTTGATTGTATTTATTTTTTTTAACAACTTAGTCCTGAAGAAATCCCATCTCAGCTTCTATTATTTGTTCCCTGACAAAAACCACATGAATTTTCTAAAATAATATTTGAAATACAATTCCACTGTAATGACTCAACTGCAGCGTTGAGCTTCTATGCAACACATAGTCCAATTCCTTACGTGAAGTTGACAGTGTGACACATGACACAAATCACATTTTTCCTGCAACATTTCAGGCTCATTAAAACCTGTTGGAAGCATGCTCTTCATTTTTTAGCATTCAGGATTCTGTCAGATGTTTTATTCATTGTACTTAAATATGAATGGTAGATGATGAATTTTGAATGTGTTTTTTTAGACACATTTGTTCCAAAGACTCGCTGACTGCAGTCATAATGTGTCTCTTGCTTACTGCTACTTGTGTGTGTGTTTCATTGCGTCATCTTTCCAGCAAAATTGGCTTCATCTAATTTGTGACCTTACTGGCAAATGCTACATCCCCAGCCTCACACTGCCGCTGGTAATAATCACAGTGATCTTGTGACACCTCCAGTGCAGTCAGTGCATTTTAGAAACATGCGGCACAAATCAAACATTTCAAAACATGTATCTGGGATGCAGGGCGGTTAGCTCGAGCGTAGTGATGTCAAGCCCTCCAAACAAGCCCGATGCCTGTGAGCATTACCATGCCCAGGAGCTTTACTCAAAGCCCTCTGCATGTTTAGCCAGTAGCAGCTGTTCTTGTCACAATTCCGCACACAATGGCCATTAGCGTGGACATAATTACCAGTAATACCTTTCAAGCGCAGCGGAATCTTAACATTGATCCCTGAGACAAATAAAGCTGCCGATCGATACATAACACATACATCAACAGTGAAATAACAACCACGCTCAAGCACAATTCTCATTACATAAATCACATCATGCGCAATTTGTGCAAATATTCACCGGAGTGCTTTTCATATCAGCCCCCTCGAAGCCTGTCTGTCATAATAACACACATCACAACTAATTTCATCCGTGAGACTGAACTAATCATCTAATCATTAGTCACTTTGCCACCAGTGGATCAGCGAGTGATTTAAATAGTAAACAGCAAACCCTGAAATTGCCAAAACCGCAGAGTCAGGTTGCTTCAACTGCCTCACAATTATTTTTGATAGTTTCAAAACGTGTGCTCTTTTTTTAAATAGAACAATTGCTCAAAGCTAACTTGAATAAGAAGTGTATCCACTCACATTTAATTGGAGTCACACACCTATTCACGCAAAGGTATACTATACGTATTATAGAACCTCTTACAGTGAATTAAACCACAAATAACATCAAGGAAAAACCAGAATGCACTGACAGCTGTCTCCATCAGTAGAGAGTTCAAAGAGAGGAATGGGTGAGAGAAAAAAAAAAGTGACAGTTGATAAAGCCCCACATGCGTATTCATGTTGCTAAAGGGGCATTTTTCAACGTTGTCACCAGGTTTGAAGACAATAATCACACATCCTTGGCAATTTTCTACAAGATGACAGCACCATTCACTAACTACATGAACATAAACGTCCATGCATTCATTTCAATGGCAGAAATACTTTACACAACACGTCACTTGTTTACCTTTGACAAATTGACATTACCGTGAAGTATTTACATAATACATATACTTTGTACTGCAGCGAGCAAACAGTTCAAGGTGGACCCCGCCTACTTCCCGTAGACAGCTGGCATAGGCTTCAGTATGCCTGTATTCAGGTCCTAGGTGATTTGGTGCCCAAGGCTAAAGTGTAGATTGTAGCCCCCATGTGTGCGTATCAGCCTGCGTCAGTCCTGAATATTTCCACTTTAATTTTATACCTACACAGCGGTATAAAATTATATTTAATATTGACATTAATAATAAAAATACCCCAACCCCCCCAAAATTTATATATATATATATATACATATATATATATATATATATATATATATATATATATATATATATATATATATATATATATATATATATACATACATACATACATACATACATACATACATACATACATACATACATACATATATATATATATATATATATATATATATATATATATATACACACATAAGGCTTTTATCATCTCTTTTGTCAAAATCCAGTTGTGCTTACAAGTTTACATACCTGTGGGGTATGTAAGCACAACTGTGCATTTGAGTCATTTGGCAACGGTAAGCCCATTTTAACTGCACGTCTGCTTTTGGGCGACAGACACTCGACACACAGGTCTGTATGTAATCATATATCACAAATTATATGATGCATTTACTGTTTTGATCTGGATTTGTCCCCAGTAATGTCGTTTTTATGTTGTGAGAGATCAAATGAGACAACTCAGCCTTCTTGATCGGTCTGTTCAAATTTGGAATTGCAGCCAAACTAGCTGCTGATGCTCAACCACTAATGAAAGCTGGTTACAGAACCCCGCATACTGCGCCACAGTTCATTCCATTGTGGGAATGTCTATTATCTCTGCCTAACCATGTCCAAGCTTTGTAATACCGAATGCAGTTGTGTGCTGTGGACACAGTTTATTGTATATGACGCAATCTGGAACCCAATTCCCTCCAGAGCGCACTCTGATAATTCAAGTGTGACAAGCATTGAGAATGGGGCTGCGGGTTGTTGATTTCACTTCTCTGAGCTTTGGAGATGCGTCCGGAGAATATGAATGTACAACACAAAGCATTGTGATGTTGTCGCGCACTGCAGGACTTGCACTGAATGTTTCATTTTATTTTATATGATATTTGTTTTGTGTGCGGATGAATAATTTTATTTTGCACCATCCAATTTATTACATTCCTTCCCTGCAGTGTGCTCGCTCGCCATCCCAATCACCTCTTGTGCTCGTGTGGCTGAGTCATGCTGCCCAAGCGGGCATTGTCGACAATAACAAATTATTTTGGAAATCAGTCCCCCCCCCCCCCCCCCCCCCCCACTCCCCCGCCTCCCCCCCCCCGATGCCTCTCTCGGCTACATTTTTACACAAGATTTGGAGAAAAGATGAAATAAGAAATGAATTTTGTTGTGCATTTGCGTGTGTGTGTGCGCAAAATAGAATATGATATTTTCTCATTATGCGATTCTCACCCTTACTTTCAACGTATCCTTCAGCAAGGTACTGAATCCCCAGTTGTCTTCTGGTGCTGAGTCAGCAATGTGCAAATGAGTCCTTAACTTTGCCCGGCAACATTTTTAAGGCCTAAAAAAGAAAAGAGAATTTTTTTTTATTTTTTATTTTTTATTTTTTTTTTTATCAATCTGTATAGTTTAATTAATGAACTAATGAGCTCTTTGCACAACTCGACTACTTCCTGAACTGAATACCATGTTTTTGTTTCCCGTCTTTCATGAGTGGACAAACTGATTAATCCAGGTGTGTCTGGCCAATGTTGTTGTACTTACTGAGATCAGGCACACCTGGATTAATCAGCTTGTCCACTCATGAAAGACAAGAAATGAAGGACTGGTGTTGAGTTCAGGAAGTAGTGAATTTGTGCAAAGAGCCCATTAATACGTTCAGGTTCCCCCATCCTGTTGAAGTCCAATATTTGTCCTGCCTGGTGTGAGACAGTGTCATTGGCACTGCTGGTCTAGCACCACTGATTGGTTGCAATGTCACAAGTGTGAATCACTAGTAATGTACCTTATCTGGAGGGTTACTCGATCACAAATACTAAAGACACACATCGACATAGAATATTAATTTAATGTCCGTCCAATTTTGTTGATTAAGCGATGCACTGTCTGTGCAATTTTATTCCAACCAAATTAGATGGATAGCGATTTTGAAAATGCAGTGATAGATGGTCTTGTTAAGTGTTCGATCACTATTCTCAAACAAGTCAAGATAATGGAAGGAATATTTATGAATTGTATGCATTTGTACAGATAACAGCACTGTCGTGTAGCCTTTCACTGAGATGCTGTTTGTCATTCTGCTGCTGTGATACTCTGCTTCATTTAATCAACTTTGTGGAGAGGGAAATAAATGTATCAGTTAGTCACTTTTTTGTTTCCAATCTGAATGCACCGTCATACTCTGAACAATCATTTTACGCTTGATATTTCTTGTAATTGAGTTCTCATGTGATAGCTCAAATAATGACTCACTCAATTATGTTGTGATGTGGGAGCTGGATATTTCCCTGGGGAAATGACTGTAACCTTTTCTCTTACTATTTTAACCAGGAAAGATCTGATTTCATATTAATTTGCTTTCACACTGTATCCTCATTTACTGGAAAAGCAGCGTTATTTGGAGCACAGCAAGAGGGACTAATGGCTTCAAAGCAAGTCAAGTCAGCGGCAGGATTTTGGGAGCATGGAGAGAAAGTATGCTGTTCCTCAAAAGTATTGGAATTTTTGGAAGACAAAATCAGTTCAGCTTTTATTTCCAGTCATTAATATCTGCACCTTGTGCCAGCATGTAAATCAGGACACGCTAGCATTCTGACTTTTGATGTCCAAACCATAAGATGGCCAAATTGGGGTAAAAGTTTTCTGCTGCACTTTCCAGCAATGAGTCCAATAGTCGTTAGTGGAAAAATTCCACATGCTGTTTATTGTGACCCAAAAAGATTCCAAAAAGGATTCGCAGTTCCAAATGACACATCAAATGAATGGGGTATATACCACAGAGGAGGCGGGACTTCTTAATTTTTTTATGTCTAAATATTTGCACTCTACACCAAAAACAACGCAATTGATCTCCCTGTTGCAAGAGGGGAGCAACTGTTAAGATGTGTAACAATTTTCTCATGTCTCAAAAAACAAAGCAAAATTCCAAATATCCCTTACTGAACTTTAAATCCCAACTTTATTTCACACTCTGCATTTGAACCATATAACCTAGAATCGTTTCGCCCAAATCGTTTGCTGCCTGTTCCAACGTGACTAACCTTTACCTCTCTCCCCCGAGCCCACAGATATGACCTCCCCAGGAGGTCTGTCCACCGCCAGGCCTGTCATGCTCCACTTGGAGCTCATCACGCTATGAACCCGCAGCTGACAGCTCGCCACAGCCGATGACCTTGTTGACTACTTAGTGCAGCATGAAGGTATTTGGACAAACTACCGCTAAAATGTCCCCTTGACTTCTATTGTTCGAAAACGGCAAAAAAATATTAATGAATTATGTGTGTATATATATATATATATATATATATATATATATATATATATATATATATTGTAGTGATTAGAACATAATTCACCCACGGAACGTTGGGACGAAGGGGGAGTTTGTTGGGATGAAAGGATGAAAGGATGAAAGGATGAAAGGATAAAAGAACAAAATGTTGGTAGGTCTGTGAGCCTTGCGCAGAGTGAGTTGTTGTTGCTGTTAAACGATGAGAAGCTGATATCAATAAACCGCCGGTCTTTGGCTCCGGACTTCAACACTCTGCCTCCGACTCCCGTCACTGCTCGCTACAATATATATATATATATATATATATATATATATATATATATATATATATATATATATACATATATATATATATATATACGGTCCCGTCGCCATGGGCGGGCCTTGGGGGTCCGTGCCCGCCCTGTCAGTCAGCCGTGCCCGCCCTAGCAAGATGACTCACCAACTATTCGTCCTATATCAGTCACGGAAACTTGCGCCTTCTGTTTTAAGTAAAGCATGACGTGCCAGCCAACCACATACCTCCTTTCAAGTTTGGCTGTGATTGACAATTAAGCGATCCAATGACAATCAGGGTGAGGTGATGGGGTGAGGTGGGGGGAGACGTGCGCTCTGCAGACGTGCCTTAGCCAAATCTACTTCCGGGTAGATAGTGCGCATTTGCCGGCTGGCGCTGGCATAAAGACTGAGCAGTGAGCACGTCGTGCGGCTTTAATGGGAGCCACCAAACGCCAAACCTCGATCCAGGATGACACAGTTGACATCAATGGGAATCCTGAGTCCACTGGTTACGTTTATAAGTGAGTGTCAAACTTTTATTTTAATTAGTCAAGCCACACAGCACGGATGAATTGTAGCAATACACAGTATGCGGTTAACAGACCCAAGCAGTCACACATACACAACAACAACGAAGGAGCATAAAATTATTTATCACTAAAGCAGTTGCAGTACAATGTGAGTTGAATTTTCTTTTTTTATTGCCAAGTTTGTTCATGTTGATGACTGTCACTAAGTTCTAATTTAAAAAAAAAACAGCACTTTACACATCCTTTTGGATTGATATTCTGCTTAGTTTTTCACTGAACCCATATGTTGTTTCTGTATATCATCGACATAACTCAACCTTATTTCTAAATCACTTTAAAACAGCCATTGCTGCATACAAAGTGCTGTGCATGGAATAGAAATTAGTCTTTTAGTAGACACAAGTGAAATAAAATAACACAAAATAAAATTAATTAGAGTAAATATAAGTAGATAAGTATACACGCAAATAAAATACTAAAAAACAACAACATCTGTATAAGTATAGAAATAAAATAACACAAAATACAGAAGCCAACATAAAAAAAGTCAAATGATGTGAAGTCTCATGCTGAGTCAAAGATCAAAGAATAGAGATGTCTGGCAAAAATGAAAGGAAATTTTGTCCATATCGTACAGCCCTAATCCAACACGCAAATGAAGGCAACTGCTAGCCAATTCCAGATAGAAGGGGCTGGGTCACAGAGTCATTCATTCGGACATAGTTGTTTACAGAAGTGAAGAGTGGATTTGTTTCAAATGAACTTTTGAGTTGAATAAATGCAAAATGAACTACACATTTTTTTCAGTTTGTCTTTTAGATTTCAGATTTCCGCTTTTAAGTGACAGAAAATATTTCTGAGCACTTTTGCAGTTGTCACAATGCCGCTGTTCAACCTGATGAACATTAGATTTAGGTTGATGAAGTGTGCCCCCCCAAAAAAAGGTAATGCCCCCCCACAATTTCTTTCTGGTGACGGGTCTGTATATATATATATATATATATATATATATATATATATATATACGCTTCAAAATAAAATCATTGAAGATATTTCTGTCAGTGTCCTCTAAAATACAATACCGTGGTTCTACTGTTTTGGTCTTAAATTCCTGTATATTTTGTCCTGTTTTCCTCGCGGGGAGCAGAGAAGACGACAGTTTGTTTCGCGCATACACAATGAGAAATCAATTGTGTCAGTTCCGTGAACGTTGTTTCGGTACATGCGGCATTTGAATGGCAAAAAAGCTGTCGGTCGACAATGCGCATGCACAAATTTGGCTTACTTGGCTTGTTCTGTCGTCAACAGTCATTGTTCAGTTCAAGTTCATCACCGAATCCCAATGAGTGGCCTTTTCCCGGAGAACTTTTGAGGAAAGGAAGTGTAACAAACTAAGTGGGGTTGCCATTTATGTTGAGTACTATTATGTCTGACTGTTAGTGAACGCAACACGGGTCTCGCGGGAGGGAGGGAGGGAGGAAGGGGAGGAGGCGTGCAGTTCAGTTAACGTTGTTGTACTTTTCTCCTGCTAGCATAGAGAGCTGTTGTACTGTGCTGGTTATATTGTAACTAGCACTTGCTAGCAGTCAGTGGTTTTGCGTCCCGGAGATAGAGGACCGGCAAATGCCAGATATCATGCCCGAGGAGGCTCCAGCGTTCTCGGCCATGCTCCGCAGTCCTCCGACCCGCTCCAGGAATGCTCCAGCGAAAATATCATTTCAAATGGTCGACCTACTGGAGTAATCATCACGAAAACTGGGAAGAATTTCGTTCCTCACTTTCAAGAAAGGACGTACGAGAAACATCAGTGGCTAGCTGGCTGATAAAAATAGGTAACTTTATTGTTGGTTGAAACCTCTTGCGGGTTTTCTGTGATGTCATTTTTTGCCTTTTCCCGGGTTGAGTTTACATCATGGGCACGAGCCAGTTCCGAATACTGTAATTTCCAACGAATTGACAAATTATGATTTTGTCATTTCATGGACCACGGAACTGGTTACATTACAGTGTGTGCGTACCAACTTGCGTCAGTCCCGAATATTTCCGCTTTAATTTTATACCTACACAGCGTTATAACATTTAATATTGACATATATATATATATATATATATATATATATATATATATATATATATATATATATATATATATATATATATATATATACAGTGATACCTCGGCTGACGAACGCTTTAGCTCACGAACTTTTCGCCTCACGAACATTAAATTCGCGAGAATTTAGTCTCTGCTGACGAACTACTTTTCGGCGGACGAACCAAACCACGCGGTCGAACAGCACCACGGTGGCGGCCACGAGAAGCTGCCGCACGCTCACGGCGTCCCAGTTCGTCACCCCCTTTCTTTTAGTGCGGACGCGGTTTGTGTTTGATAGACATTTTGAGTGTACTTTTGCTATTATGGGACCGAAAAAGACCCCACCACAGGCTAGTGTTAAGCCTAATGCTGTGTTCTCACCAAAAGCGAGGGACGGCGATTCGGTGGCGCGTTTGCATTGTAGTCAATGGAGTTCGCGCCACTAAAAAAAAGCGAAAGTCCCATCACGTACCTCAAAAAAGGAGAAAATCGTGCCACGGCTGTTTAGTCCCAGGAAAGAGGTGAAAGTAGTTGGCGGTGCTCACTTTTTGTTGACTCGCTAAAGTGCTTCACTTCCTTGTTCACCAAGGGACACGCCTCCTCCGCTCCGGTGAGCACGAAAGTGCGAATGAGCGGCAACCGTTCCATAAACACTCTACGCGGTGAAACGCTCGCGAATGAAGTAAGTCTACCATTGCTACTATCCTTAAGAACTACCATCACAAAGTAAAATAAAATGACTTTATTATACAGTACAATTCATTTCTTTAATAACAATACAATAGCACATTTATTATACATAAAATAAGGTATATTTTTGTGTAGTTTTAAGGCTTATTTAGTAGAAAATTATGTTTTATAGGGACCTGGGAACGGATTATTCTCATTTTAATGGTTTCTTATGGGAAATAAATGTTCGGAAGAAGAACTTTTCGGCTTACACACACTCTCTGGGAACCAATTAAGTTCGTGAGCCGAGGTATCACTGTATATATATATATATATATATATATATATATATGTATATATGTGTGTGTGGGGGGGGGGGGGGGGGGGGTGGCCCATAATCGCAAGGCACCTTTCATCCACCTCTGTTACTAGACCGTATATGATGTATGTCCATAGGTTGTAGCAGCAAAGATACAGAACATTAAAGGAAGGCTCCTTTAATTTTACATGTATGGCTTGATCGGCAGTAAATAGTTAGTTTAGCTACGAAAAATGCATAAGAGCTGAAGAATACACCCTTATATTGATTTATTTAACTTTTCTTCAACATAGAAGTACTTCCGTGTTGGAACGCCCCCGAGTGGTGACGTCACTAGTGTGTATACTCTCTTGGCGAACAGTAGTTCACGCAGACATAACAACGAGGAGGACACAAACTGTCACTTATGCCTTTGTGTATTGCAAAATTTTGCAAGGCGTCGGCAAGGAAAAACCCGCGAGACCCCCCTTAAAAAAAAAAAAAAAAAAAAAAAAAAAAAAAAAAAAACCACTTGAGTAGACAATGGTTTGTTTGCTAAGTGCTGTCAACCTCCCGGCAAGGACAAGCAGGCGCGTGTGTGCAGCGAACATTTCAGGCATGAGGACTTCGAAAATATGTTACAATTTGAGATGGGGTACGCCACACGCCTAATACTAAAGCCCAACGCAGTACCGAGTATCTTTAAAGAACCAGACGTGGGAAATAATCCAGCCGATGGAGGATCTCTGGCGGCTATTTCCGCAACTGCTAGCAACACGGAGCCTTCACTGTCACCAACAGAACCAACACAAATCGAGTCCCTACCTACGGCCACTGAAAGATCTCGGAGAAGCGAAGCAAATTTAAAGCGAAAGGTAGGCATGTTTCGTTATTATACTGCACGGACTGTTTTATTTCATAATTCATTTGAGTGTGAACATCGTCAAGTACGGGGACGAGGACGTTATGTTTTATTAGCTCGTAAGTTGTTTATACTTCACAAATTGACCATGTTCATAATCTTATTTTACCAAAAAATTTATAGAATGTGGATTAGTGTCATTATCATGTGTCGTGTGCGACGTACTACATTTGTGTTCTGTCCCGCTGTTCTTCCTGTGGTAACCAGCCTAGGTAACGGCGTCTCGCATTTCCTTACTTCATTCTGTCTATAAATAAACACGGTTAATACACAACCTTCTTGCAACCTTTCGTTTACATCATCGGGACGCTACGCAAAAAAAGAAAAGAAAAAAAACAGCTAGGGGAGGTTGGGCGCTGTAACGATGATACATTTAATTTTACTATTTTTTCTTTTTCCTGAAATAGTTCGTCAGTTCCACACGTTTTGCATTGCTCGTGCTGTGTGTCACGTTACCTGTTGGATATTGGCAGTTGAGATTGTCCGCAAGGAACCGATCCTCGAGTTCTTTCATTTCCAGCCAGCACACATTCATTAGCGGATTGTCCATTCCTGTGCAGCTCCCGCACCACCCCCCCGCCTGATTCACTCGTTCGTTAAAGTTTATTTTGTGCCCGAAAAGACCATCTGGCGCCACAACTTTCACATCCAAGGCAGACTTTCCTTCGGTAGGGTTATTTTGTCGTGTTGGATCGAAGCGATAAGGTTTAATCCTTCCGGGTTTGACGCTAGATGCACGGCTGCGTTGCATAGTGCTTCCATAGTGTAGCGTTTACACACTAGTGACGTAAACATCCGGGTTATTTAGTCACGTGTAACAAACATGCCGGCGTTCGATTCATTTTAACATCGGTTTAAAAGTTATTAAATGTACATAAAAAAATAATCACGTCACCAAATTAATTATTGAAAAAGTAGCAACTTTTTGCTGCTAAAAATGGATCAATAAGTAAAGTGTTCCTTTAAAATTTCAGGGAGGCATAACCTTTCCGAGTACCCCTATAAATTTATAATGCTCCAGTCCTCCATGAGGACCGTCAGTGTGTGTGTGTGTTGTGTGCATGTTTGTTTATATGCAATCTGCAATTAACCCACTTCTGCAAAAACACCAACTGGGAAGAAATGAGCAGAACAGGAAGGGAAAAAAAAGTTAGTTGACTCTGAAAAACATGATTATAATTCATACTGTTGAAGGGGTGTTGTTAAGGTCCCTGTTCCTTTACATGTGGATTAAAAGGAAGTGTGCATTATTTGCAAAGTGAGAGAACATGTGCATTCACTCGCAGTATCAAGTGGATGCGATGTCATCTTTCTATCACAGAGACTGACATACAAATGTTTTATTTTGCTACACAAACATTCACACTGAGTAAACAAATTTATTTTTCCTCACCCAGTGCCAACTGAAATTGGTACCACCAAAATAGATGTTGTGAAGAAAGTATGTGAAGGAATGAGTGGCTGATGGAATTGAAGGATGGGAGCAGAAATGATGGCACTGGACACAATGATGGAAAGAATGGATTGATGATGAGGGAAAAAATGGCTGATGAAGGAATGAAGGGATAGATTGGAGATGGATGTTTTATGGAGGAATGGCAGATGAAATAATGGTAGATTGAGGGAAGCGTTTAAGAATATGTGGATTGTGTACTGAGGGCTAGATGCAGGGATGGATGGCAAATTGAGGAATGCATGATTTGACATTAGAAGAGACAGGTGATGATGGTTGATAGATGGATGTATGGATTAATGAAGGGATGAGTGGATGACCGAAGGTTTGATGAGGGAGGGAACATATGACTTGACATATGACCACTTTTTCATTGGTGTTCCCTTCTAAATCTGGCCACTTGGATCTATAATATGCCTTCAAGAGGTGTGCAATGGAAGGAAGAAAACATGAATGCTGGTTCTAGTTCAAGGGTCTGCAACCATTACTGTCAAAAGAGCCATTTTAGGCCAAATAAATAGCAAAAAAATCTGTCCAGTGTCATGTTTCGGTTTTGGGGGGTTGGGTTTTGGTTTAGTTTTGGGTGTTTATTAGGGGTGTTAAAAAAAAATCGATTCGGCGATATATCGCGATACTACATCGCGCGATTCTCGAATCGATTCAATAATCGGCAGAATCGATTTTTTTTTTTTTTTTTTTTTTTTTTAGGATTCACACCTTGAGCATGGAAGAATGTTATATGAACGGAACATTAAGCCTTAATATTTTTATTTTAATGCTGTTCAAACATGAAACAGATTACAACCTCTATAAGACTGAAATTTCAGATAAATAAATAATACATTTTCATATAAATCTTACACTCTACAAGCTTACTGATTAGTATTTTCTAAATATGAATGAAAAAAAATCGCAACAATCGACTTATAAATTCGTATCGGGATTAATCGGTATTGAATCGTGACCATTCGTATCGGGATTAATCGGTATCGAATCGAATCGTGACCTGTGAATCGTGATACGAATCGAATTGTCAGGTACTAGGCAATTCACACCCCTAGTGTTTATGTTGTCTTTTTGTCCTGTTTGTCTCCCCTATTCTCATCATAGTTAACCTCGTCCACCTGTGTGTGTCTCCCCACCCCATATGTGTTGCTAATTAGTGCCCTCTGCCTGCTGTTTTTTCCAGGTGTGTCTTGTTAGTGTCTCGTTAGTGTTGTATTTAGTGGGTGGTGTTTGTTCATGCATTGTGGGAGCATTGTCTTTTCTTGTCTTGTCTTGTCTCGTCTCATCTCATCTCGTCTCGTCTCGTCTCGTCTCGTATCGTCTCGTCTCGTCTCGTCTCGTCCCATCCCGTCCCGTCCCGTCCCGTCTCGTCTCGTCTCGTCTCGTCCAGTCCAGTCCAGACCAGTCCAGTCCAGTTAAGGGTGCTAAACTGTGTTAGTAGTTTCTCAACGTCTGGTCAAGTTTCTCAAAGTCTGGTCAAGTTTCTCAAAGCCTGGTCAAGTTTCTCAACGTCTGGTCAAGTTTCTCTACATCTGGTCAGGTTTCTCTACGTCTGGTCAAGTTTCTCACCTCCTATCCAAGTGTCTCCACGTCAACTCAAGTGTCTCCACGCTAACTCAAGTGCCTCCACGTCAACTCAAGTTCTCCACGTCTGGTCAAGTGTCTCCCCTACGTCCAGGCTAAGTGTCTTCCTCACGTCCACGCCAAGTGTCTCCCTCACGTCCACGTTCATCATGCCAAGTCTGACCACGTTCGTCATGCCAAGTTTGTCCAAGTCTGTCCACATTCTGCAAAGTCTGTCCATGTCATGCCCAATCGGTCCACATAATGCCCAGCCTGTCCACGTCATGCCCAGAATGCTCACATTCTGTCGAGTCATGTCCATCGCCATCTTTGTTGTAAATAAAGTTCCTCATGTTTCCCTTACTATCTGTCTCCCTGCCTTGTTCCTCCGACATTGGGTCCATCCACCACATCCTCGCTCTACATATTATGACATCCAGAGCCACAAAACATTTGAACATTATGATGAAGGAAAGGATGAAGTTAGTGATAGTCTAATGTTAATAATAATTAGAGCTGCACCATAATAGAAAAATATGCAGTATCCTATAATTTGTGATTCATTTTCTTCTACCTTTCGTCTTCCGCTTTTGGATTTTTTATTATTATTTTTTGGCCTATTTTGCTCTTTTGGGGGGTGCGAGAGGGGTGCATTATTGTGAACATTTTATGATACTTTTCGGGATTTTGTCTTCTTTTATTTTTTTGGACATTTTATAGTTACAGTTTAAGCGTATAATTTTCTGAATTTTCTTTTAAAGGTGCACGATGACAAGATTAGACTCAAATTTGAGTGTTAAAATAACCATATTTTTTGCCTGCATATGTTTTAAGAATTGTATAATGGACGGGAGGCAGGACTGTGCCACAATGACTGTTGCCCCTATTTTTCTGTAAAAGGAAAAATGTTGGAGCGTTCGGGCCGGAAACTTTAGCTTTTGCTCTGAGCATGACGTCATGCGCGTACACGCTATTGTCCCTGTTAGCTCTCGCAATTGTTCACGCAACTTCACGGACAGGACAGCTAATTCAAACTGGATTTAAAGAGACCTGCACCCAATACGTCTCAATCCCTTATGGAGACTCCACGGAAGACAAAGAGAAGTAAAAAACTTTCAGACCAGCGTCACGGGAGGATGCGGATAAATATAGGAGCAGCGTTCGTCAGGTGGAGAGAGCTAAGAGCTATCCTGGGGTTGAAACGGGACCCACAGCTTGCTGACTTTTTGCTAAAAAGGTAAGACTTCGTAACGAAAATACGATAGGGTCTATTTATGATTAGCAGTGCAGAATAAAACTACCACACGGTCGCTAACTAATGTCTCCGCACTTGGGCATATTAGCAACGCACTGCTATCCTCAAAAGAGCCACATGTGGCTCCAGAGCCGCATATTGCAGACCCCTTTTATAGTGGAATAATAACTCATTTTGTGAAACCTCTTTCCGCATCTTTCTCTGCAGCTTTAACATTTTTGAGAGGCAATTTAGCGCACGAGTAGTTCACAATAAGAGACGGTCAGAGAGTGGCAAGCAAGGAGGCAGAATTTGATAGCTTTACAGCCATATTCCCACATTTACTTGGGTAAAATATTACAAGGCAGAAACCATAACTATCCATAGTTCTTGATTCATTAAGACCCAATGACATGCAACTGTAATGATGGACAATTTACATAGGAAAATATGTGATGTCATCCACAAGAAGTAAGAAAAGACGAGGTTATGACATTATTAAAAAGCATTTTTTCCCCCGTATAGTCTCTATTTTTATGGCATTTACACACTCGGCCAAGCAAACATATACAGAAATACACACATACATGCACACCGGGCTCAGAGGTTCAGCTATAGACTCCCTCGAGCATGTCTGTGTTGCAATGAATGCGTTGCGACAGAAAACCTGATTCACAACAGCACCCGAGGGTGCTTTGCATCTGCATTGAGCACATTGGGCCGACTTTTCCGAATGAGAAGCAGCACCCAAGCACAGTCATCCTGCCATTGTCAGCGTTTGACTTCTTCAAATCGTCTTTACGCTTCGATTCATCGTCTGAAACGAGGCCGAATTGTCACCGTGGGTTACGCTGTCAGAGGTCTGAGTGTAAGCGCTCTGCAATCAGATATAATATCAGGCCAGTGGTTCTTGGATTACAGTGAACAGTCCAAGTATTGAAGTAACACGAGTTCCATGTTATGTCTGTGTTGAAGTGTCCCCTGGCAGTGTCTGCTTACACTATTAGTTCTAGTAGTAGTTGTTGGGCCAATCCTATTAGTGATGTGTGTCACTCATGTCAAATGTAATAGGATAAACTCCACAGATGCTCTCCTCGTCCCACTTCTGACCCATGGCAGTGATATAATTTTATATATATATATATATATATATATATATATATATATATATATATATATATATATATATACACACACACACACACAAAACAGAGATGCCGTATTTCAAATCTCGGTTATGTGGCGTGACAAGGACTCACACCTTGTCCACCTGCGACAAATATTGTATTGCAAAAGCATCCCAGAGGCGCTTCTCCGTTATGCTCTACTTCAAAAGGGTGCCGAGTCCATTTGTGGTGGAAGCCGCATCAATCTGCGCAAGCACAATCAGGCGGGCGACTGACATAAAATCGAGGTCTTCAAAATAAAACACCCTGCAGACTCCTGATCGTATAACGCATTGCTACATTATGGCGACAACCGCAGACACCAGGCCAGAAATCAATGGATGCGAGGATTTTCATTGGACTGCAGCAGGCCATGGTTATTGACTACACTTACCACAACAATCAAGCAAAAAAAAAGTGAACTCAAATCTTCACCTCAAAAATGCCCCCATATTACAGCGGTTCAAATAATGATGTGAACAGACGTGAATTTGCTGTGAGCGATGCAAAGCACTTGAATTTGCATCCTAGTGCAAATATTATTTGGATTATTTGGAGACATGTGCACCCCTGGGTGATGTTTGCCGGTGTGCTTGACTGCTGCTTCTAGTTCAAGTCCCGGCTGTGATTTCCCCACAGTAAACAGATCTGTATAATGCGGAAATGCGCATTCGTTTAGCACCACAAGAACTGAACCATTTTTTTATTTTTATTTATTTTTTTAAGTTTGAGGCCTGCTGCTTGTGAGTGAACCGAACAATCGCAAATCAATTATGGTCTGCTACTCCTGCCATTGATGCACTGCAACAGAAAACTGTGACCCCTGTTGTTCTCATTGTGAAGCAATGTTTTTGAAGCACATTAACAATGCTGGATTATTTATTTCTTCTTTGTTTTTTTGTGAAAAAAGAAGTGGGTTGTGCTGGCCATTATAGCTATGATGAAACAGATGGAAAGAGTAGATATTTTAGAGGTTGTTGGCAGTGAACACCTCATTCGCTGACTATAACACAATAACAGAGACTCTCCACGCTTGGCTTTTTTTACACTTTATTTGTAATGTCCATTATGATCTGAAACAATCTTATCCAACAAATAACAGGTATGAACAACCCCAACAAAGACAAATCAGATTTAATATTAAATTGGATTTAAATAATAGAAAAGTAGAAACCTCTATCCATCCATTTTCTTAACCGCTTGCTCCTCACAAGGGTCGCGTGGGTGCTGGAGCCTATTCAAGCTGGCTTCGGGCAGTAGGCGGGGCACACCCTTAACTGGTTGCCAGCCAATCACAGAGAAGTAGAAACAGAAAAGTTAAAAAAAAAAAAAAACATTAAAAAAAACAAGTGCACCAGTACCTATTATAAACACATGTCCAAGACAGATGATGCCATTCAAATGTACAGTTCCAGACCAGGTAAAAAAAAAATAAAAATAAAAAATCCTAAATGTCCCAGGTTTTGTGGAACTTGTTCTACATCTACTCGTTTCCAATTTAAGATTCTACATCCCTAATCCGGTGGTGATTCGAAGGAGAATCGGCAGCCTTCCATTTGAATAAACACGCTTGGCTTTAAAGCCACATGTACATGCAAAATAACAACTACACTTAAGTAAAATACAGTATATAGTATTGACTACATATTGTATTGGTATGTCTTGGCAGCAGCTGACTGGCCCTCGCATGGCATAAGCATCACTTTGTTAAATATTATATGAAACGATATTGCTTCATCACCTGCAATTTCAAGTTTTAATTACAGTAAAGCTATTTGCCAACTATGCCACTCATGGAAATAAGTTGCAAAACCCCGGACACTGTGTAACCATTTAGTTGTGTTTGGCAGTACGCTTGTTGTGCGGCAGCCTTCCAACTATTAGTACATTATATAGATGGTGGAAGTGCAGGCTTATACAAGTATATACAGGAGAGATATGTTAGCAGTTGATGAATCTCCCATCCATCCATCCATCCATCCATCCATCCATCCATCCATCCATCTTCTTAACCGCTTACTCCTCACAAGGGTCTTTTTTTTTTTTTTTTTCATTG
The DNA here is from genome assembly GCF_051991245.1 of Festucalex cinctus. Taxonomy (NCBI): domain Eukaryota; kingdom Metazoa; phylum Chordata; class Actinopteri; order Syngnathiformes; family Syngnathidae; genus Festucalex; species Festucalex cinctus. The sequence continues at coordinate 51,885,175 of NC_135411.1, forward strand.
AGGTATGTACAGTAGAACTAAATGTAAAATTCACCATGAAGGTGGTTTTAGTTGACTTATACTGCATGATCTTCCCTAAATACTGTATGTTTGTTTTAACTGTGCTAGTACGACTTGAGAAATTCCACTGAACGTTGAGAAAACCATCGTTACAAAGGACAACAGGAGCACAATAAATGCTTTACCTATTTAAAACAAATCCTGACAAAGAAATGTATACAGCTTCACTGAATTATTCTTCCGATGTACTTGTATTGTTACATTCAGGTATAGTTTACTTTCCCAACAGTGTTACTTTTTCACCTTCAGTAATTATTATATTTTCACTGTCTTCATTAGCATATCCCAATTTTTTAGCGGGGGATTTTACTATCTACACATTGAGACAATTTCACAAAGGTGAAACTGGCAGCAGCATTACATTATTGTACATTTATCTCCACCGTACACGCTGTTTGAGCTGAGGAAAATGCATTTCACCTCAAGCTATTTTCCCCTGCATACAGTATTATGTCATTTGGAAAATAAGTACTGTGGGGTGGAATAAAATTAATGTGCATGCTGGTTTTTAAATGTGATTTTAATGCTATCCTTGTGTCTTATTCTATTTCTAGCTGGTAGTGGAGTAGGAAATTAATGTTGCCAAAAGTCATTAGGCAAAAAAAAAAAAAAAAGCTAGATATGACAATTTAAAAATGAAGTATAATACACGTTTTTTTTAATTTTTTTTATCCAGCAATCAAATAAAGTGCCCACACACACCTTTATTTGAAAAGTGAAATCAAGCACACTTGATCTACGTTTACCATTTCACAGGAACCAGATTAAAATAATGCTCTGAGCATGAATTGTGGCATATTCCATATCATTATCTTGCTGCCTCAGCACTTCGAATAAAAGTAAAGCTAGCTGGTAAAAGTCAGCTTTAAATTTTATTACTCGGTGCTGGGCGCTCACCTCTCCTTGGTCTCGCAGTGAAAATGGATAAATCACAAACTCTGTGTGCAAGTGTGTGTGTGTGTATTTGTGTGGGTGTTTTGAAGGTCATCAATCTAGTATGAAGTAACTGTGGAGATTTACCTCCTTGCAAATGTTGATTATTAATCTACCTGCATATGCTGAAGAAGGTTTACATATTTTTCAAGCATTTCTTCAACAAATCTGAATCTTTGGATTGCCTGTTTTGCTTCATTTGCTAAGGTAGCAGTCTGCCGCAAGCACAATTAAACATTAATGTTATGATTTTTTTTTTTTTTTTTGACAGACATGCAGAAAAACTTTCTTCTACTTGCTGATTCCGCTTTTAAATAGTAATGATCAAAGGTGAGCACGTCCGGGCTTTTAAGGGGAATGGGAGATGATGACAGATAGCCTACAATCTAAAACACACTTATGATCATTCCCAGGCAAATATGAATTGAATTTGCTTTTAATTGTTGTACTACTTAAAGCTGCTTTTTGTAACAATTTGGCCAAAATATATTTCCGTTAGCCTCTTTATGGTGAACACCTTAGCTGTTCACAATGGGTTCTGGGCAAACCTCTGGCCAATAGTTTTCAGACTGGATTTGGTTATAATCACATATTTGTCAGTGACTCTATACAACATACCTATTAAAAGGGAATTTAGCTGTTAAATTCCTTCCTATTTACTTATAAGCCAATAAGCCTATAAGCCAAACTTATCATATTAAATACAAGACATGTTGAGCCCTCTATTTCATGAGTATAATATTTTTTCCCCATTAAAACCCTGACGTATATGATCTAATATGCATTGCACGGATAACCCATTAGAGGGCAGTATCACCCAGCTGATGACTTTCCCAGCGACCTTGCAAGATCGCCCCAAATGTGAAAGGAGAGACAACTATACTTGTTAATAGTGGGAACTGTTTTTTTCTGTTTTTTGGAGATACTATGTTTTATATGTCTGTGTATTATTATATTTTTGACAGTTATAAATATATGAATTTAAAGCACTATGACTGGATGTCTCAAATATGACACAAATCCAAAGTCATCTGTATTTTGGCAAACCTACATTTTTCTTTTGTCAATTATAAAAGAACAGGACGAGGCAAAAAGAAGGGAGTCAATTTTGTCATTTGGTAGATTCGGTTTATATATAAATATTGAACTTAATATTATGTGGGTATTGAAAATTTCGAAATTTTCTAAAATGGCTGGCAGTGAATGAGTTAATTAAAAGCTACATTGCACATTTGCAACGTTGCAGCTGTATAGATACGTCCCCTTGCTTGCACCAGCAATGAAACTGTGCTCCCCTTGCAGAATTGTATTTGTGTTGCCCGTCTTTGCATAGCATTCACATTCAAGGTGAGTAGCAGGTAGGTGAGCCACTGGAGCATAGCATTGCCCAGCTCCTTATCAGAAGACGTGAAAGGAAGTGTGCAGGAGGTGAGCAGATAGAACTGAAAAATATGAATGGAACAGCAAAAAAATCGATAAAGCAAGAGCGCTCAGACAGTGAAGACCTCCGCTGAGGCTTTAAATATGTCCCTGGTAAAGTTAATGGCTACCATTTAGGGTCATACAAACTCAAATGAGGTTTAGTTGCCAGATTCTAAAGTCACAAATATGCCTGTTTTTTGTTTTTTTTAATACTCCTCTTATGCCATTGAATTGCCCCTCGGAGACAAATAAAGTGTTTTGAAATTTGAATAAATGTCTCTTTCAAAGTAAAAGCAAATGTATAACATGTAATGTAAAACATCTAAGGATACACTGCTAGAAATGGTCAAATGAAGAACACATTCTCACGTTAGCTACCCTGTCGCAGTGCCTTAGTGCTTGATGCTACAGAATTCTACTCCACAGTCCACAGTCTCAGTACTTTGATGCAGAGGTCTGGTTTGCTTCATACAATCTAAAATGTTTTTCGGTGCTAATAGAAATCTTAATCTTGCAGAGTTTCAAGACAAGTTTGGAGTAATTATAATATGCAATTATTATAAATGTTCACAACTGTAAGGTGCACCTAAAAGTCTTACATTTTGTCAAAAATCGATGCTGCACCTAATGAGGTGTGCCTTTTGTGTGCACCGAGTTCCAAAATTTGTAAATATTGTGTGAGACTTCAGTAAACACTCCGCTTGACTGATTGTGTGTGGGAGCATTTCTGCCGACACATTGCTTATACAGGAAATGCAGTCCTGGTTGAGGACTGGCAGGCATGATGAGAACCCAAGAGACTCAACTGAAAGATGCCATCATGATGAGAACCGGAAAGACTCAACTGAAAGATGCACCCGGAACTGAGACTGTGCCTTTTAATACGACTTCATGGTCGTGAAAAAAAAAAAAAGATGTTATTTTCATTGTATTTCTCTATTATGGTTTATGTTACCGTAGGTTAGCATATAGTATTTTATTTTATTTTTCTTCCTTTGCTTTTGCTGATTTTTAAAAAAAATTATTATTATCCCCCATCCCAATAAAGTTTGTAAATGATTTCTTGCCCAATAAAGGTGTTTATAGGAACACTCTAGAGAAAATCTACCCATTATAAAAACATCTAGGGGGTTTTATAACCTAATATTATGTAATACCAACGTTTTCAGGAAGAGTATTGAATAAATTACTGGGTGGGCATATTCAGTCTTCAGATAATATTACTCATGATGCCCAGTGACTGCAGCAGTCTTCGCACATCAAAATACAAATTCTGACTATGTCACAGTCTAACAAGAAATATGTTGTATACAGCATAACAGTAAATGAATTACAGAACACACCAGAAATCAGTGGATTATATTTGTACTGTATATGAAATCCTGTATCCCCATTGACTAATGTATTGTTTTATGTTTTTGTTTTTAATGAATCACCGAGCTTGTATGTAAAGTCACAAATTAGGACTAAAAAAATGTTCTATGCTGTTTTGTTGTTGGAGAAAATTGTATTTTTGTGTCAGATATTACTATGTAAATCTGCGGTTGTACATGCATGACTGCATGTGCGTGCGGATGTGCCTCTTATCTTGATTGCAGGGATGTGCTGCATGCCAAAGTTATTTATTAAAATATATACTTTCAATATTTGATTTCCAGTGCTAAGGCTTCATGGAAAAGTGGGGTGAAGGGAAGTGCCTTAAATATTTGATCAAATGCAGGTAACTCATACTAGCTTGAAGATCACATTGTGTGACGGATCGCTGCCCAAATAACTCATTGGAAGCCAAACTTCAAACCTTATTTTCAGTAGATGCTGTGTTGAAGGCTTAAAAGTTAAAATAAAAAAGGACATCAGCTTAACAAATATTGTTCAGGAATTCTTCTCAGGCAAAACAATGTGACAAATACTGTACATAACAACAAAAGTAAAATAGGACTCGACTATGCTAAACAATAGAAAGTAGTCAAAAACTAAAAAGTTGTCCCAAATGGAGCTTATGCATTCAAGTCATATCATTTAGAATTCAACTTTAAGTATCAGGTGAACGTATCCTTAAAAGGTGAGAATAGAGTGTCAAAACAACGCAACTTGAAAGTAGCTTCACTTCATTATCAAATGTGTCGTACCCTGTCCTCTGCTCGAGTCTCTGACCAAGGCTGTTCCGCTCACTTATATGTACTGCACAATTCTCAGACATGACCATTTACAATGGCCTGCGATTATGACAGTATGTACAGTTGTCGTAATAGTGACAATTAAGCTTCTCCAAATAGCAAGCTAGCATTAGCACTGTAAATGTTGATAACGTTGACTTATCCATAATGAAGTGTATCTATAACACTTAATTTAATCAGTTTGAAGTTTGATTTTTTTTTTTTTTTTTTTTTGGGGGGGGGGGGAATGTGCAATCAATTTAAAATCAGTAAGAAGTGATACATGTACCGGGTGAGCAGAATGGGGGCTATGCTTCCGCATTCGGGGAAACAGAATGGATCACTTCCGGCCCTTCACTCAGCCTTGGCAGTAAACATCAGAGACCTGGAAAATGAAGAGACCTGCGTTGGCTCTCTGGACGTTGGCCCCTGCGGTCCCGGGGGGTTGTGCCCTGGTGCTGCCGTGGTCTGGGGCGAGAGGTGCTTGCCTCGTCGGGCCGAGGTGGATGGCTTCCCTCTTTGGTGGAGGTTCTCATGCATGCCAAATCCACCACACCAGCATCTACTGGAACTCAAAAAGAATTTGCTTCTCCCACTGGTCACTGAATCAGTGGAGGTTGTTGATCTCACTCTGCTTCATCGATCTTTCCTTTAGTCTTTCCTCTGGTCTCTTGAGGTCTCCTTAATCTTGTTGGAATTTCGATGTATCTGGTCTGGGGTTGGTGAAACATTCTGGATTTGTAACTGTGAGTGGAGGTTGTTGTTGGGTTTCACTTTGCTTCATCTTTCCTTCCTTTGATACTACCTCTGGTTTCCTGACAACTTCACGCCTCTGGCAGGACTCTGAAGTATCTGGTTAAGGTGAAGGGTCTTGGATTTATAAGGTTTCAGGTGAAGTAAAGAGCATAAATTCGCATGCATGCCCCCCCCCCCCCCCCCACACACACACACACATGCACACACATCCTTGTACAAACCTAACCCTTACCCTAACCCCAACCATAACCCAATTCAAACCTAAACTCTTGACCTTCAAAAAGAGGTCTTGCAAAGTGAGGACCGGCCAAAATGTCCTCACTTCACAAAAATGTCCTCATTCTGTTGGATAAAGACGTATTTTGGTCCTCACTATGTATATGTACAAGAACACCCCCACCCACCCAAACACACACACACACACACACGTACACGCACACATGATGATGATGATGATGATGATGATGATGATGATGATGATGATGGTGACTCGGGAAGGCTGCCGAAATAAATAATACTGAGCTCTCAGAAGAAAAAAAAAAAAAAAAGACTGAGCAGCACTGGAAAAGCGAACACGAAGGTGTTAGCGCATAACCCCCATTGTTGCTAATTATGTGTTGCTTTTGAATCCTCTGAAATACATGAGATCGATTCCTTCACTTCTGTTTATGTCTAGTTGTTGGCAAACAAAAGAAGCTTTTTCCCCTCAGGATATTCAGCCAGTTTTAGCAAAGCTCCTGAAGGTAGTATGTCAGCATGAGGTTTATTAGTGGCACAAGATTATTTTTTATGTTTTTTTTTCAGAGATCATATGATTCGTGTACTACTCTGACATCATACTGACAATTTTTATATGAGAGGTTTTTTTTTCTGAAAACTGTGAACCCCCATTTGAGTGGCACAAAACAAAACCACTGCCAAATGAGAAATTCGCCATGCCAGGCAAAACCTTAGTTCCATGCATATTTCTGTGTTTTGCTTCTTGGGTTTTGTTTCTCACAAAAGCAATTTCAACAAAGGATGTAGAAATAAATACGTATGTGACAACAAGAATCAGACTTCATCACCCATGTTATTTAAAAACTAAAATAAAATGTTAACACACTGAGAAATTAATTGTGCTTCCGTTATTGCTTATGGTGGAAAAATATCCAATATTCTAAAGGGAGGAACACCAACGGTCCTAAAATTTACTGTATTCAACATTTCACCTTTATAGATTTGAGTTTTTTCAGAATGGTTAATTATTATTTAATTATTGAAGACACTGCTGCTTTTTATTTCAGATAAATATGGGATGTGTTTATTCAGAGCAGATTTTAATGAAGTCTTCGAGGTAACATTCCGGGCAGTTTTTGCATTCAAATTGCACCCCAAATACTTCACTGAACGTGGTGTTAGACTTTATTTCCTGATAATGTTTCATTTCTATAGCTAGCTGCTACTTTACGGTTTATGGAAAATGTCTGTAATTCCTTTTTGATCGTTAGACCGGAGGAGAATTCATCAAGGGTTGATGTGGAAGGCTTTCTAAAGGATATGAACCTTGCTCATTTCTATATAATCATACCCACTCAACCATATCAGAGCTCACTCTGAAGTCTTTTCTCCCAACAACACACGAACCCGGCTGCATTTATCAGCTGAGCGAGTGTTGACAGAAGGTGCACTGCAGTGTCTCTATCGGTGCCACACCACTGATTAACACTTCTTCCTCCTGATTCTTATCTGTGGAGCAGACACAAGATCTCCATCTGGCTCCCTAGTAGTTTTTGACTGAAAGTGGGCGCATGCTAATACAGTAACTTATAATTCATTCATATGGTTGGAGTGAGTTTCAGCTAAGTGGATGGTGCTTTGAGGTCCCCGATATGAGGCTGTTTGTTCTTTCAAATGACAATTCATGCTTCATTCTGACTATCACTGTGAATCTTAGTCTAAGTAAGGGAACTGTAAGACTGCATTATGTAAGCTTTATTACATCCTTTGCACAAACATGCATTTAGTAATCTAACCTGAATTGAATTTCATTTCCTAGGTCTTATTTTCAAAATCGCCATGCTTTTTATCCATTATATCCTCATTGCAACCTCGCTTTGCAAACGGGTACAAATGGTGTTGTCAACACAGAACGTACTTACCACGAGTAAATATATGAAGCAAGGACATGTTACCCTTTTATCCTTTTAGCTTGCAATCAGGGCAGATATGAACACCACAAAGACACATACATCATGATCCCAGTTCCACTCAGTTTTTTTTTTTTTTACTTCCTCAGGGGGCTTTATTGTCCTCTCAGCCCTTTGCCTCTTGACTTTTATGCTGTATATAAAGACTAATGAGTTGGAAGAGGACAGAATCTACAATGGCAACCGACTCAATCCATCTCAGTGGATGAAAGCATATCGCGCAACCACCTTTGCTAAACAACTTCCTGTTGTTTCAGTTAAAGTTCAAAATATCTTCATTAAGTATATGACTAAGCAATGTGTGTTTGTCAGTTGTGTCTACTCTAAATAATGCAAAACAACATAATTAGGCTAAACATACTTAGCCAGTGCGCTGCAAAAATTAGGCGAGGCTATGAGTGATTATAGAAAAAGCCTTCTTCTAGTTAGCACAGACCTGAAGGCAAATTTACATTCCAGTAAGCTAACATCCACCTCATATAAAGCACAAGGCCATAAAAGTGCAGCTATGCAGCAGGTAATTATGAAGTTATGCAGAACTAACTAGACTGTAATTGGAGCAGACAAACTGCTCGTACGCAATGCTGGATGCCGTCAGTGCCTAGATACGGAATGAAAGGTGATGAATGTGGCTGACGGAGACAGTAGTGCTCAATAACTCCTGAAGAGGGGACTTTCGAAGGAAGAAAGCAAAGAAGACCATCAAGTTAATTGCCATAGTTTCAAGTAAACTGATTTACAGTGTATACACAGTGAGATGGATTAGAATTAAGGATGTCCCGAGCCGATCACGTGATCGGAAATCGGGCCCGATCACGTGCTTGCTGACGCGATCGGAATGATGTTGACTCCCGATCAGGACTCGGATAAATATATGAGTTTTTTTATTTTTTATTTTTATTTTTTTATTAAATCTGGAGTTGGGCGGTGCCACAGAGTGACACTTCATTATTCCACACAGTGCTAGCGGCATGGTGTCACTTTACTACAGCGACACTATTAATGCTATCGAGTAGCTAAACAAGGAAATGGCGCCAAGGTATTTGGAAGTAGCTGATAAGTTATTATAATATTTAATGTGGAAAGGGGAGACGGTGCAACTTGCACTGTGTGCAATGTGAGTATTTCGTGTGGCGGAAAGCATATACAGTAGACGCGTTGCTTCCCCGCTGCACTTCATTGACGGGCAGCCAAGCTGCCCCGCCTCCATTAGGCATTGGCGACTTGGGACGTTGTCAGGTTTAAACACCATCTTTTACATTTTTAAACTGCACAAATGAGGAGACAGACATTAAAATGAGAAAAACAAGGCCTTTACTTGTACAAGGAGAGATGAGCGAGAGATGTGTGCTGGTCACAATCCTCTGGCCCACTCTGACACACATTCACATTTCTTGTCTTTTCATGGAGTTCGCTAACAAATGGTCACAAAAGGAGGCGGAGAAATAGCAGCGTTGTGGCATCACAAATACAACAGTCATTAACACAGGAGACATCCTTTGATCACTAATCCTTGAATGCTGTCTCCTGTCCTGGTGTGAAGTTCTTCATTCCCGCATTCCAGACGTCCTTAGGTTGAATACACATACAGCAACCCAAACTGATAGTGAAATACTGAGTACATGCTTTAAAATTAACTCTATGCAATAAAAGAGAAAATATGGAATAATATATACATAATAATCCTAACAGACGTGCTTCGGATCCAGCTGCGGGCACGCTTCGTTTCCTCCCCGCAAATCCAGCTGCGGTGCCTGCACAGGCCACTCTCGAGCCTGAACGCCCTTCAAAGGGAGCCCGGCACTTAGCCTAGAATAGCCTAGCGCGAATTTGGAGGGTCGGACGTCCTAGAGGGGTCGCCATATTCCCCTTGAGCCAGTACAAGCAGGCATCAAGGCAAATCTTCAAGAACTTACAAGGAACAAGCCGGGAAGGCAAGATCAAAGCCAAGGCCGCAAACGAGTTCTAGGAGTCAAGGCTATCTTGGACTGAGCCATGAGCAAGCAAATAGTCTGACAAAAGACAGGAGCAGAAGCTGCCTCTTAAATACACAAGACATAATTGCTGATGAGCAGCAGCTGTGCAGTCTCATGGGTCCCACCGCATGTCAGGCTCAAACTGGAATTATAACAACAACACAACTGTGAGCACTGCCTGCAGGCATGGAACATGACATATATACCGTATTTTTTCTTCCTAAAATAAATCAATAGGTTAACCCATTAATTTGTGTTAAGTAGCATGCTTTATAAAGGATACAGTATCCATACATCCATTTTCTTGACCGCTTATTCCTCACAAGGGTCGCGGGGGTTGCTGGCGCCTATCTCAGCTGGCTCTGGGCAGTAGGTGGGGGACACCCTGGACTGGTTGCCAGCCAATCGCAGGGCACACAGAGACAAACAACCATCCATACACACAAGCACACCTAGGAACAATTCGGAGCGCCCAATTAACCTGCCATGCATGTCTTTGGAATGTGGGAGGAGACCGGAGTACCCGGAGAAGACCCACGCGGGCACGGGGAGAACATGCAAACTCCACCCAGGAAGGCCGGAGCCTGGACTCGAACCGGAGTCCTCAGAACTGGGAGGCGGACGTGCTAACCACTCGATCACCGTGCCGCCAGGATACAGTATGTTCTCAAAAATAAAATACTTGTGAAAAAATTAATGCTTAATAATTAGGGGTGTGCCAAAAAATCGATTCATAAAAGAATCAAGATTCTCATTTATTAATCGAATTGAATCGATATTAATATCTAAAAATCGATTTTATTTAAATTAGAAATGATGAAGAAGGGGACAAGGCAGTTGTAGCCCACATGCTGTTTTTGTGGAAAAAGGCACTTTCAATACAAAATTAATAAATGTTTAAACAAAAAAAAACAAAAAATAAAGATTTTAATGTCTCTATTTGTCATTTTTTCTTGCAAAGCAGATTGGAGTAGATCATGACAATGTTGTGCATGTCTGTAAATTGAAGCAGAAATCATTTGTCAATTAAATAATTTTGAATCGAAAATCATTTGAATCAAGAATCGATTCTGAATCGAATCGTAGACCCAAAAATCGTAATCGAACCGAATCGTGAGACACTCAAAGATTCCCAGCCCTATTAATAATAGCCCTTTGAGTAACAACGCACAGATTTGCTAAAAAAAAAAAAAAAAAAAAACATAAAAAAAATAAATAAAAAAATAACCGAGGGTGTTTAAATGGTTTACTTAATTTAATCACTGTCCTCTCACCATATAAAAGAATGACCTATGTCATGGAACAAAGATAAGTACCTCATGGGGTTAATATAAAGGACATAATGGATTTAAATGATGTGCAAGTTAGAAAAAGTCAGCTTTGATTGCACCAGCATAAAAGGTACCTACACCAATAATACCAAGTAGTATAAAAATGATACTGATATGGAGGACCACAAATGCCAAAATAAAAATCAAAACGAAAATAAAACGGATATAAAAGTATAATTTAAAAAAAAATACAAAAATAAATATACATTGTAATATATATTTATATATAAAATTAATTTTGCAATAAATACAAAAATAAATATATAGATTTAAATATCAATAAATAAAAATGCTCTGCTCTCATATTTATATCATGCTGCAGACGCTGTCAGCTTGAAATGCGCCATGAAATGTACCATAAAATGTTAATCAAACGAGGGGGCGGCCCTAAGCGTGTGTTGGGTTGGATTCCACCATTGCAAACAGCCTCAGGTCGGCGAACAAGGAAGTCTCGCTGGCTTGCATGGAGAGCGCTAGCAATGGACGACAATCTTGTCCACCGTCACCGCAACTTGTAACTTGAGTTGCTAGACAACTTCACACGTGCCTGTAAACAACAAGTTAATTGTTTCTTTTGTATGTGTGAATTCTCAGTTACTGTGGAACGAGCAGAGTCCAAAGTGATCGGACAAATAAGTGCAATATAAATTCACTTGTATAATGGCACGTATGGTGTTACACAGGGTTCAATTCTGGGGGCTCTGCTAATTTCATGGTGTCTGCTGCCCCTGGGTTCCATCTTTAGAATACAGAAGAGGCTGTTTTAAAGTGCTCTATAAATATACAGTTGAGGTTAGTGATGGGAGTCAGCGTCCTAACTGCTTGATCTAGCAAAACTAAAGTGACACTTCCTTAAGCTGCATGGAGATGAGGAATACAAGAACACAACACTTCACTTCACAAATGAAGACAAAGAGAGCCAGAGTGGATGAAAAGGCTACTCTCTCTGTTCGTTTTCTTCACCAGTAAACTGTATACCTACAGTATGTCTTGAATTGAGGGGGGAAAAAAGAAACATTTTATTTTTCAATAAAGAAATGTTTGGTCTCCGGCCTTCCTGGGTGGAGTTTGGATGTTCTCACCGTGCCCGCGTGGGTCTTCTCCGGGTACTCCGGTCTCCTCCCACATTCCAAGGACATGCATGGCAGGTTAATTGGGCGCTCCGAATTGTCCCTAGGTGTGCTTGTGAGTGCGGATGGTTGTTTGTCACTGTGATTGGCTGGCAACCAGTCCGGGGTGTCCCCCGCCTACTGCCCAGAGCCAGCTGAGATAGGCTCCAGCACCCCCCGCGACCCTTGTGAGGAATAAGCGGTCAAGAAAATGGATGGATGGATGGAAATGTTCGGTGAATGTGGAGACTAGTGGTGTGGTGGTGGTACTGCCAACAAGGTTAAGAACGTTTTTTTTTTTTTTTTTTTTTTTTTTTTTTTTTTTTTTTTAACCACTCACTCACTCACACACACACACTCACACACAAGCTTACTTCATGTAAGCCACATGGGGTCTCCCAAGCGGAGGAGCGAACCCAACCGGCAAGTGACGGTTACAAGGTTAAGAACTACCACTGTACTAAATACTGAAAAAGAAAATTATCCCCATAACCAAACAAGGTAAACTAATAAAATTCAACCCTCAAATCATACAATACCTTAATGGTGATCAGCACGGACACATGCCCATACATTAACAAATTAGCTCAATCTACAATGCAAAGCAATTAACTGTTATTGTGGCAATAAACTGATTTAAATACTCTGGAACACATTCACATAAATTTTATTTTATTGTTATTACTGATGGTGTATGAAAACAAAATTGTAGGTTTTTATCCCTCCTTTCCTCCTTGTGCACCCACCACTGTACTACTGTCTTGCATGCTGTCCGACTTCTATTGCCAGATGCACAGTTGACTGACCGGTGAATGACACAAAGAAGATTGAAATGTGTGTGCACTATTTGATTATGGTCAACATTATTTTGAGATTTCTCAAAAATAATCTGAAGGCAAACATACAACGACACGTGACGTGCACATTCAGACTGCAGTGTCGACCAAAATGTTCATGGGCTTAAAGCGCTTACACATACACACTCATTAATACAAGATAGGAGGGAGGAGATTCAAGGGATTTATGTCTTTAGAACATTCATTCATCTGTGTCTTTCACTTTGACAAATCACAAGTGACCTCCCACCTGCCAAATGGTTGCACCAGATGAGCATAGTGGAGTGGACTTGCTCATATACGAGCAGCACAAGCATCGTGCTTGTAAATAAAGACAGTGCTTAATGTTATGAAAGCATGGATGTACAGAAAACACAAGCTTGGATGCAATTTCTAATACAATTGTAATGCTTTACTTCATCATATGCTGGAATTGTTATTTGGGAAGTCTTGCCTCAGTCCTGACCTTTGAATCTAGCTGGAGCGAGCAGACTGATTAGTCTGGCAAAGTCACATGAAGCAGACGTTTCTGGGAGGAGAAATTCTTTACTTGGTGTGCTAATGTCTGAGGCGAGCTAATGCATCACTTTGAAAAAGACATGCATCATGAGGAATACTTCTACGAACACAAAGGCATCAAGCTGCAACCTTTTGTTGCAATGCAACACAATGTAATTGTAAACAGGAAATCTAGCACAAAAATATGACTATACAAACGACTATATTAGATTCAAAGCAATCTATTCCAGGATGCTGTTCGAACTCCATTTTGTTGGGAATTTTAAACCGTTTTCCCTTTAAGAAATACTGGAAATAAAAATAACCCGTTGTAGGGTTATACTTCTGGCATCATTCAGCCTTAATTAACTCTACGAGCTCTATTTACATGACTGTTGTAAATTCTGCGTGGAAGGTGGCACATCACAGCACAGAGGCGGGTTAGACCTGATGTTGGTAATTCCGTTAGTGCTGCGCTGCTGTGGGAGTTGTCACAGCCAATTTCAATCATGGCCAATCGAAGTGGCTTGTAGGGCTGCACGATATATTGAAAAAATATCGCCATCGCGATGATGGCACACGCGATAGGCCCATCGCAAAGACGTGCGATAAGTTAATAAATTAAGACTTTGTTATTGGTAGTGTATTCTTATCGGTTGGTTGCACATGTTAGCGTCTATCTCAGTTAACCCAATCAGACGCGACCTTAAATACGTAGCGTCACTCACTTCCCTAGATACTGCTCTCCTATTGGCTAGAGCGGCCCACAGCGACCAGTGAGCAACTCCGCAGCCGTGGATAGAGGAAGCTGCAATGGCTGACGCGGGAGAGGGAGAAATTAACGAGAACGACAACAATGAACTACTTGTGCCTAAAAAAATAGCACGTCTACAATATGGGACTACTTCGGCTTCAGAAGAGATGACGAAGTTGTCACGGACGCAAGTACTGTGCAAGTCATGTCGAAGAATAGTGGCTACGTCAAGAGGAAACACAACCAATCTACACAGCCACACGCAGTACAACCACAAGAAGCTATACGAGTCATTCAAATCGAAGACCCCCAAAACGACTGACGCGAAGGCAAGTTGTAAAATAGCAAACCCACAGACAACCATTAATGACAGTTTTGCGAGCGTTACACCTTATGAGAAAACCTCCAAGCGCTACAAAGCCATTACCGCAGCTGTTACACGTTTTGTGGCCAAATGCCGATTAGCACTGTGGATAAAGAAGCTGTTTTGGATCTAATGAAGGACGTAGACCGGAGATACGTGGTGCCATCGCGAACCTACTTCTCACAAGTGGCCATTCCACAGATGTACGACGCATGTGTAACGACTGTCAAGGCTCAGCTGCATCAAATGGAATTTTTCGCTACCACCACCAACCTATGGTCCAGTCGCACAATGTAACCATTTATGAGCACTTTGTTTTCAAAATTATTATACATGTATATTTTTTCTACATCATTTCATTTAAACACAGGATTTTATTTTTATTTAATTGAAATATAGAGACACCACTCATGCTTGGGCACTTTATTTTCTAATATTTTATTTTAAATAATACAGTAAACCATAAATGTTTAAGCTCTTGTTTTGAGATGTTGTTTCCAATTTTTGAACAAACATTGAAAATATGTAAAACTGAGTTCAGTTTGAGCAATGTGTGACTGTGAATTTATATTTTTAATTCACAGAATACCTGTTACGTGTTAAAGCTCTGCATGGTTGTCACCCATGGCTATGCTTGAATAAAATAACTGATTAGGAGTAATATATATATTTTTGTGTGTTTTTTTTTTTCCTCACAAGTTTATGGTAACAATTGTTTAAAAAGTTAAATGTTTGCAACCTTGTAAATTGAGTATCAATTACAACTGTGTAGATTAGACCATTAAAAGCTTATTTATTTCAATACTAGATAAAGAAAATGTAATTTTAGAGATGTGTTAAATATCGCAATAATATCGATATCGCGATAATCAACACCCATATCGCATATCGCATGTTTTTTCAATATCGTGCAGCCCTAGTGGCTTGTTTTATTCCCTTTAAATGTGGCGCATTAGATGGGCTCTCTCAACATGGAGGAAAGCACATCTGCTCTTGAAGTGGCCACTTGGAGACCTTGTGTGACCCTCCAAAGATGTGCTATACCTTGTGGGATGATTCCAAGAATCTAATGCAATGATTCAGAGGATTTGAGGCCTGCAGTTCACATATTTATGAATGAAATACGCCACATTAGATCAGCTGTCTACCCTGCGACAGCCAATTAGATGTGGTCTGAACAGGCGTAAGTTTTCAGATCCATGTTACTTTATTGATCCTTAAAAGGGCAAGCTCCCCAGTCACAACCCATCCAAGAAATATGAAAACAACAGTGACCAACAGATGGAAACAGAACGGGAAGCCTGGCAGGTCACTTTTCAGCACCCCAAGTATTTATTAATTATTATTATTATTATTATTATTATTGTTATTATTATTATTATTATTATTATTATTAATTTTATTTTTTTATTTTTTCCTTTAAGGAATGTTTAGATCAACTTTTTGCCAGGCAAATCTCCAAGACACTCCTTGTGCTGCAACTACACTTTCTTCTACAAATATTAAAGGAAGAGGTTTAACACAGTAAAATGTAAAACTATCAAAACGTTATCCCGACTATGACAAGTGAGAATGTACGGTGACAGACTGAAGTATCAGGAAGGACATCAATCGTGTTCCTGCTTTATATGCAAGTCTGCTTGTCTAGAGTTAATCGTGATGCTTTCTATCCAAGGTCTTGTGCTTGCTATTTTTGTGTGGTGCAATTTTAAGGTGGTGTTTTTAACAAAAACTACAAATGTAGGGGCCTTGACTTTAAAGGCTTCTCGGTTTTACTTTGAAATCGGTCCGAAATTACAGCAACTGGCAGTAAATGCACTCATTCGAACAACACACACCAAAAGGATCTCTTTTCGCCAATAATATTTAAATTTCAGATCAAGTGAGGACATAGGATGCTTTCATTCAAACATGAAGCGTATTTAAGCAATTCAAATATGTTCTTTTCAACAGCATAACATGTTTTGTAAGTACATTCTCATGAGAAGACTATGGTGATACACACTAGTCAAGTACTAATTCATTTCTTAATGCAAGTATAAATGGAATACCAAAATGTTAACTGTGATTTAATGAATAGAGACAGTAGTATATTCTGCCACAATGTCATTGAGTTAAGGTTCACAAATGTAAAATAGATCATCTTATCCTGTATTAATCAGTCAATTTATCCCAATCTTCAAAAGATTCCATGTCATTAAGTCCATCTTTTTTTTTTTTACATTAATGATTAAAGCAAAATGCTAAGAGGGAGTTGTCACATTCATTCTTTGTATATCACTCTCACCTCAATTACTTTCCCTCTAAATTATTCAATTTAGCCTTTGTGAAAATTGCAAAATGACAATGTCACCCTTTGAGAATGAATGATTGAATGGATGCGATGTCCCCTAAGTATGTCAACCTTTAGTTTAAAATGAATCATGTGCAATTACGCACCATTACATGCATCCACTTTTGTCAAACTCTGAGCAAATACGCCTGGAATTCAGGTTAGAATCGCAGAACGGCAGAGTGAGTGAGGGAGCAAGAAAGAGCTAAAATGCAAGGAACATTTTTCCTCACAGCCATTTGCAAAGTCTTCTTCTTCGAGTGGTGCCCTTTATCTTCAATTCCCCTCCACACAGGAGAGCTCCGCTGAGACTGCAGGAGGAACATCTGCGTGAAAGCCTCATGATCCATCCCAGCAGACCAAGCCCGGCTTGGGCTATCTTGACTTTCCACCCATAAATGATGCAAATGATGAGATGGAAGAGCAGGCGTCATTGAGGTTACGTATGTGCTTCACACTGTAATATGACAAGATGTGTCATGCACTGGCTTGAGCTTTTCAATGCAAACAAGGCCTTTGTTTGATCTAAATAGGTGCTAAATGTGGACACAAGAGTCATTATTGTACTGTATATTTGCTTACTCTAGCTTATGTGCACACACAGCTAAATTATGCATGCCAGGTTCATATGGGCATAGAACCTCCTGATGTAACACAACAGCACTATCTTCCGTCTCCCCCCAAAACTGCGCGACTGAAGCACATTGAATCCCAATGACTGAATGTTTCTTCTCTTCTCCCCTTTAATTGATGACAACCTGTTGTTTCACGGTAATCCATAATCATTTGTTTTCTCCAGCAAGTGTGTATCAAACTCCAAGTGCAAGCTATGCTTTGCTCTTTCATTTATTCATCACTCGAACAATAATCATCCCTCACACACATAATGGTCTTTCTCATCCTCTTATCTTTTTCATTCACACTCCTCTTATCACAGGATGTTTTCTCTCCATTACCTCCACTGCTGTCTCTGAGTGCCTCTCTTCTCATTCTAGTCCTCTTCTCGCTGCTTATGTCTGACGTCACAGCGACCGCAATGTATGCGCCATTTTATCGTCAGTCTACGTCACTGTATTAAAAAATGACGGAGGCAGCCAGACAGATGAGGGATGCAGAGCCACACCCACACAATATGACATGCAGGGTGCACGCAGGGGCTCTGCAAGCCGTGGGCAAGGTCGGCTTTGGGCTGCAGCATTTTTATTGATGTGACTCACTCTGGCATGGTGCGGCGAAATGAGTGTTCAAGCAAAGCGAGGGGGTTCAAATAGCCGAAGCGCCGTTGTGAAAGAGTCAAGAGTGCTGAGGTGGAAGCAGAAGAGGGCGAGGGGTAGAGCGATTTAAGATATACACTCACCAGCTTGTACATTATTATTCATAGCCTACATAGCTTCATCTGCACAAGCTACATTAATGAGATTCAATACAAGAGCTGCATCAACAAGTCTGCCTTGCCAACGGTAAAATATAGTCAACCTGTTTCTTAAACAAAGATTATTACTGCAGTTTTAACTTGCAGGGTTGATGAACTGCAATGCCTCATGAGAGGAAAAAGGTAGTGATGTGCTTCTCGGGTCGAATCCCTGAAGCGTGTGCCGAGTAATGCAGATGAGTGGTTCATGAACGGCGTGTCAATGCGTGTGTTGATGACGTACGTGGTGACGTTTGAAGCCCCACGAAGCAGGTGTACCACGTGACTGATTCAGGAAATGATTCGCTAGGTTTGAGTGTAGTTCGAAATAAAAGCGGCAAAGAAACGCTATGGATTCCCCTTCACTTTTTGTGTTTTCGGGTCCCGTATGGCGCTACTTTTTTTGCTTTTGGCATTCGATTTGACGAGCCTCTTTTTGCGATGGAACCAGCAAGAAAGAGATTTTCCTTTGTTTAGGAGCACTTTGAGCAGATCTCACCTCAGAAGGTAATGCACTGCAATTACGGTACTATTTAGGGATAGACCGATAATCGGCCGGGGCCGATTATCGGCGCCGATATTTGGCATTTTGACAAATATCGGCATCGGCCATGTTTTGAATCTGAAGGCCGATAAAGCTCACTGAGCAGGGGATACTTGCGAACGTAGCGAATTTGGGGTTTTCATCAGGATTTGTAAGATGTTCGCAGTCAGTTTTTATTTGTCGTAAACACATTTGGAACATATTCACACAATTTTTCACCGCAAAAATCTTTTTGAAACGTTTTTACGAACCCTAACAAAAACCCCAAATGAGCTACATTCACATGAATTTGTTACTCAGTGAGAAATTATATATAGTTTGAAAGAATTCCCCCCCCCTCCCCATTTTACTGCAAATGAATATCGGCTTGAAATATCGGTTATCGGCCAACTTGACTACAAATAATCTGTATCGGTATCGGCCTTGAAAAAACCATATCGGTCTATCACTAGTACTATTTTAACAGATTCCAATAATAAAATAAAATAAAATGTGACAACACATAAAATTCATATTTTTCTGTTCACAGTTGAAAGTCCCCTTCAGTACTGGGAATCACAGAAATATACGCGTCCAATTCTATACAAACTTGCTATCTCATATCGATGCACCCCTGCTTCATCAGTACCATGTGAAAGAGTTTTTTTCCAAAGCAGGTGAAATTCTCTGCAAAAAAAAGAAACCGCCTGAGTCCAAAAACTTCGGGAAAAAGTTTTTAAATAAAAATGAATAAGCACTTTATTTTACCTCCTTATTTCACATTTTCACTTGTTGCATAAGCACAAACATAGACAAAGTAACACAGAACAATTCATGTTAAAACACTCTTCAAATATATATTCTTTTGTATTTAGAGCATGATTTACACCCCACCATTTTATTGCATGCACCAAGCATGTTATACATTTTCTGTCCACATGATGGCGTAGTCGAGGAAATGAATCATCTTGAAGCCCCTACGTGTGTGTGAAGCATTTCACTGCAGGGCTTCACTGCTTTACGGGGCTTCATTTTGCCATCACTAGAAAAAGGAACCAAAGTTAATTTTATGAAGATTTTCATCTCATTCATTAAGTACGGAGACTTCTATGATTTATATTTTCTTTTCTATTGCAGAGGTTTTATCATTACCAGAAAAAAAAAAAACTTCTGTATTTCACGTGTGATAGAGGTGGATTGGAAGTATATGTATAACATGGCATCTTTATTTTAATCTCAATGGCTAAACTGCAACCAATGAGCCCTGAGCGTAAACCCACTGGAGACACCTTGTGGCACAATACAGGTATTGTTCAACACTTAATCACCAATGAAGTTCATGAAAGTCATGGATGATTTTCCCCTAAATCTAAATATTTAATTTGTGTTCCAAATTAGCACCCTACAACGCCCTCAAGCACACTTGGAAAAAGATCTGTACTTAAGTGGAATTACAGCTATCATATGTGTGTAAAATTAGACTTTTAGAAGTTCTGCTTAAACTATCCATCCATCCATCTATTTTCTTGACCGCTTATTCCTCACAAGGGTCACGGGGGGTGCTGGCGCCTATCTCAGCTGGCTCTGGGCAGTAGGCGGGGGACACCCTGGACTGATGGCCAGTCAACCACAGGGCACACAGAGATTAACAACCATACACACTCACAAGCACACCTAGGGACAATTCGGAGCGCCCAATTAACCTGCCATGAATGTCTTTGGAACGTGGGAGGAGACCGGAGTACCCGGAGAAGACCCACGCGGGGACGGGGAGAACATGCAAACTCCACCCAGGAAGGCCGGAGCCTGGACTGAGTCCTCAGAACTGGGAGGCGGACGTGCTAACCACTCGACCACCGTGCTGCCCTCCTGCTTGAACTACTTTAAGTAAAATAATAATGTGCAGACTTTGAACTGTTAAGGTTTTTGCTTTACTGTTACTTATATAAAACACCCGTTTCAACAATTTGGCACGTTGAAAAATTACATACAAAAGTTTGCCTCACTTAAGTAGTAGGTGTGCCCTACTCATACTGAGAGGGGGAAAAATAGCTTTCGTTGGCTTAGGCTTTTATGCAGTTAAAATCGTATTTTCCTCTTGCTGTGCATAGCCAAAAAAAAAAAAAAAAAACTAAACTAGCTAATGATCAAGGTAAGTATAAAGTACAGCTTTTACTCAAATGTAGGGAGTAAAAGTAAAAAAAAAAAAAAAAATCATCAGACGTACATAAATATAAGTAAAATTATTGATGCCAGAATACACCGCTACGATCATTGA
This sequence comes from Festucalex cinctus, assembly GCF_051991245.1. Classification (NCBI taxonomy): domain Eukaryota; kingdom Metazoa; phylum Chordata; class Actinopteri; order Syngnathiformes; family Syngnathidae; genus Festucalex; species Festucalex cinctus. The sequence goes on from NC_135411.1 coordinate 51,906,103, forward strand.
TGAAATACAAATACTTTTTATTTTGTTGTCTCCAATCATAGAGTATTAGTGCCCATTTAACAACCAGGAAACATAGCGTGTGCGTGGGGTATATATATATACGTCCGCCTCCCAGTTACTCAATATTTTTGTAGTTTTGCTCTGAATACTTATTCTTACATAACAGAAGTAATTATTTGTTGGACTATTCTTTTCTTAATGTCAAAGTAACACGAGGCTACTGAGCTACTTTCCAGTACAGTTTTTGTAACCCTTTATTATAACCACAACAGCAGGGGTTTACTCTTCTAATGTATTGTAGTCATTTTAATTTTTAATTTTTTTCCAGTTATGAGTAGACAGGGTTGTAGATGGAATGAATGAGGGGGGTGGGCGGGATGGGGGGAATGAATGAACAACTTGTTGTGCTACGTCACCTCTTACTGCGCGGAAGGATACTCAGAAGACGATGTCACAGAGACGCGTAGTTCCGGGATGCGGGACTATATTTCTTCTGAATGGCTAGTCGCAAAGGAACAAGCGTTGACAAGTGCAAGGATACAGCGGAGCTACACGGCGCTAGCAGGTGTATAATGGCTTGAATATTCAAGTCTCTTGAGAGATATGTCATGGCGCAGCATTCGGCGTTTTCATCGTTTCGTGAAAGGTGAACAACACGCCTTCCGCTAACCACACGCTTGTGTTTACACTTGGCGAATGTCACGGTAAGTTTGGTTCACCAGCTAATGTGCATCCTGACACGTAATTGTTAGCCATATGCTAACGCTAGCTAACAGCTGACAACTGTATGAACACATTGCAATGGTTTCTGCCACGCATACGACCAACTACGCTGTTTATCTTGTGGTTTCTTCAGTGTGACGTACTATCCGAGTGTTAAAAATGTCCATGTGGTTCTTGTTAGGCTTGGAAAAACGGATTGGTATGAAATAAAAAGTAACGCTATATTTAGTAGGAGTGAGACTGTTTGACGTCATCTCGGGACCGAGAGTCGTTTTACGTCATCCAATGATGCCTCGGGTCGTGACATGACATGTTCATCAAATTCAAATGGCATCTGCTGTCTTCATTCAAAATAAGTGACACTAGAAAAGCTATGTGTTGGTGCAATACTCCTGCCAAACTGCATCCTGTTTCGACGTCACGGGATAATCCTTTTGAAATAGGTGAATGTTTCCACTTACCCCTAATGTTTACCCTTGCACTGTGATGAGAAAGAGCAAGATTGTGCATGTGTCTCTAAGAGGATAAAATACAATTCTGGCCTGATTATGATCGTCCAGCTCAAGATAAGCATCTTGTTTTAGTCATTGTGTGGGTGGACGTATATCCACTTGAATGGATGAAAGCATGAGTCACCAGTGTTGGGCTTGCTGTGTGTAGAGGCGGCACAATTAAAGTCACATTTATGCACACAGTAGAATCTTTTTGCAGAATGTTGATTTTCCAAGGTAAACAAAGGTGAGCACTGTCACAAGAATCGTTTGACAATACTTTTGTCTAGTAATGTATGTTTGGATACTAAAGCTGTCTAATAGAAACTGTAAAAATCTGTTCTGGAGTCAAACTGTTGCCATTATGAAACCTTTACATAACTATATGGGCATTGTTTTAATGTTCTTAATGGGCATGTAATTGTCATCATAACTTAACCAATGCTAATGTGAAGATTTTAAATTAAAAAAAAAAAATAAATAAAAAAAAGTAGAGTAATGGAAGCATAAGTGGGTGGTTTGCATGGCTGATGTACCTCACACATCTCATTTAAAAAAATGTCATGAGGGTAAAAAGAAGAGGTCACTGTGAAATGGAATAAGAGCTAAATTATTTTAACAAGTGACTGTGTGTTGTTTTGAACACAGGCGTAACTTCTGTTAACATCCCTTCTCTGAAGTTAATTATTTCATTCTGTACAGTTCCAGATTCTGATGTCTCACATTATTATTATTTTTTTTATCTATCAATTGGTGATGTAAAAGCAATCATTAATGCTGTCGAGTCAAATACTTACATGAACTCCAACGATGAGTTCAAAGCGTTGATGGCCAGCCGTCAGACTCGTCAATGTCACTTTTGCAGGTGAATACTTTGGAAACTTATGCTTTTGGGTTACTTTTGTTCAACAGTTTGTACGAGAATTCTGTCACACTGGATTTCTTGGCAGGTGATTAAAGTGTATGTTGGGGCGTAGCACTCAAATCCCAATACTCTGAGTTACACATCCCCTGAAGCTGCTTGGCCATCCTCCCATCCTCAAATTGATTTCTCATCTCTCTTTTAAGTCCTAAATCCTCCTTAGGATGCTGTGCTGAATGAATCATTTTTGCTGCTGCCTCTTGCACGTCATGCTTTTGATGTGCTGGTTTGTTTGTGTGTGGCTGCACATGGAATAGTGAGGCAACATCTTGCGCTACTTTTCCCAGTAAGTGGGGTACGCTAACACCCTTGTTGCCATGCACCGATCCTTAAAGTTGTATTTTGTATGAAAGTGATGCAGATATAATATTACATATTGTCTTTTAAAAAGCTACTGTTTTATTCCTGTAAAATTACAACTATATTTCCTTAGTATTTTGGCATTATTCTTGTAATTATACTATAGTCAGATTAGTCTTGTTGTTGTTGTTGTTGTTGTTGTTGTTGTTATCAGCATGGCACCAGTAAGGAGATGGAACTACGAAGCTTTCATTGAAGGTTTAAATAAAAAAAAAAAAATAATAATAATAATAAAATTAAAATAAAAAACTGTATTTTTTTTTTTTTTTTTTTTTTTTTGTACCGTACTTTACCGAGCATTCTAATTTCGGAGAGTAAATAGGTGGAAGTGATGTGGAAGCCAATCAATGTTAGATTCTATACTCAGATCCTTAGAGAGTTGAAAAGGACCAACTTTGTAATTTGTTGGTAAGGATTCTGTTGTCATATTCTGCCACAGGGCCACTAATGTGCAAGAACAGAATGTGAGGAAAGTTGAGGTTAGTAATGAGCCTCTTGTGAGAACAGCAGTCATGTGGACAAGAGAGGAGGTGTCCTTATTTTTCTCTTTCCTGATCTTTCATTCTTTTCATAAGTCTGCTTCTTCGTTATTCACAGTGACCTTCATGTTCAGATGAGCTGCTGATTGAACTACTCTTTTGCTGTTTTGTGTTCACCAGATCTTGGACTACTACAGCACCTGACTTCAGCGTGACTGCAGTCTTTGGATAGATAGAAGGTGTCACTCTAGAATCCAGCACCATGTCAGGTATTGTTTGTTCTATTTTTAGTTTGCACGTTTTTCTCCAGCAGGCTTGTTTGATGTGGATGTCTTTATTTCAGGCACATACACACCAGCCCCTGGTGGACCCTTCTCCGCTCTCACTCCGAGCATGTGGCCCCAGGACATTTTGGAAAAGTACCATCAAGTAAGCATATGACTTACATGTGCATATATGTTTAGACCAGTGATTACACAACACTGTGCTGTGTTCTGTGAGAGATCATCAGGTGTGCCGTGGGAAATTATCCAATTTGTTTTGAAAATTATGCCAGTGATGTATAGCGGCAGGCAGAACGTGTTTACTTGATGACAGAAGGGGCATACTGTAATTAAACTGTGTAGCCACGTTTTGTGATATCATGTTTGGTGTGCCATAAGATTCTTTTTTTTTTCTTCTTTTTTTTTTTAATTTAAAATATGTGCCTGAGCTCAATAAATGTTTGGAAGGAATGGTTTCAATAATGTAAGCATCTTGTCACATTTTCCTTCAAATGCAATGAAACAGATGTTTTCCCCTCTACAGAGAGACAACTTAGAACAGAATGAACTCAAGTATGATGAGTTTGGCTTCAGAGTGGACACGGAAGGTAATGTTTAATCCATTATGGACAACTTATTACTTTGCTAATTAAGTTCCTCAAATGCTATCTGGCAAATATTCATTGGAAAATTAATTTGGATTAGAATTAGTTCCACTAAACATGTGATCTTGTTATGACCTCTACTGGTCAGTATGTCTTTGTACTCTTACGGACATGAAATTAGCATGACATGAAGTTAGCATTTCTTTTGCTGAAATGTTCGTCATTGAGTCTATCAGGTTTCTTTTTTTAAATATTGTCGGATTAGGCCAATATATTTTTATTAGATTATTTAACAAATCCACAGTTCTCGTTCTATAGCCACACTCTCTGACCTTAATTGGATCTTATGACATTATTCAAACTCTCCGACCATCACTGATTATAATGTGATCATTTCATTATGGTCACACGTTTATAATCATGATATTTTTTTTTTTCTGTCTTCTATGCAGAGAGTGATGATCCCAGCCCTTGGCTGGGCACTGAAGGTTCACCACAACATGAAAATCCGCAGCAGAGGTTGCGCTGGCAAGCCCACTTGGAGTTCACACATAATCACACAGTGGGCGACCTCACCTGGGAGCTGATTGCACCAGTCCTCCCACGCTCCGAACGTCTGCGTGCGCTTGTACTGGGTGGCATTCCACATAGCATGAGGCCGCAGGTAAGTGACCCTGTGCTATATTTCCCCGAAATACTACCTTTTGGAAATGGCTAACCACAACGTGTTTTTTCTCTCTGCCAGTTATGGATGCGTCTGTCTGGAGCACTGCAGAAGAAGAGGACCTCTGAAATCTCCTACAAAGAAATCGTCAAGAACAGCTCCAATGATGACTCTTCCACAGCAAAACAGGTGAGATCCCTGAAATGTGTGCACACATATTCACTCAAGGCAAAAGTAGTGTAAATAATAAGGGTAATTTCTTTATTTTTCAAAAAATATCCATCCCTTAGATAGAGAAGGACTTGTTGCGGACAATGCCCACAAACGTGTGCTTCAGTAACCTGACAAGTGTCGGGGTCCCCAGACTGCGACGGGTACTTCGAGGCTTGGCCTGGCTTTACCCTGACATCGGGTACTGTCAGGGAACTGGAATGGTGAATGTTTATCTCTTCAAGTTTTGCCGGTTGTTTCATCATTTATCCATTTTAACCCCCATCACCCTCCATTTTGCAGGTGGTTTCCTGTCTGTTGCTCTTCATGGAGGAGGAAGATGTGCTATGGATGATGTGTGCCCTCATTGAAGACCTTCTCCCTCCATCATACTTCTCCTCCACCCTGCTGGGTGTCCAAACAGACCAGAGGGTCCTTCGTCAGCTCATCGTTCAGTACCTACCGGCCCTTGACCGCCTTTTGCAGGAGCATGACATTGGTATGGCTTGTTTAGCTTAGAGTTTTTTTTTGTTTTTTTGTTTTTTTAAACATCTGTGTTGAAACAGTTCTAAATGCGAGCGTTTCCTCCGTGTACATTTAGAGCTGTCGCTGATCACGTTGCATTGGTTCCTGACCTCCTTTGCCAGTGTGGTGGACATCCGTTTGCTCCTCAGGATCTGGGACCTCCTTTTCTACCAGGGCTCCTTGGTGCTATTTCAAATCACTCTGGGCATGCTTAAGATTAAGGTGTTTACTGAGATCAGATATCTTACGATCATTTTTTTTTTCTTAGATGTTATAGAATGCCAAGATGAAACATCAAAAGGTGCTTTATCATGTAATGTTAATGATTAATCCTCACTAACGTGTCTCCGCTACCTCAGGAGGAGGAACTCATATCTTCAGAGAATTCTGCATCCATTTTTAACACTCTGTCCGACCTACCAAGCCAGTTGCGAGATGGGCCTGCAGTTCTTGGGGAAGCTTTAAGGCTGGCGGGGAGTCTGTCACAGGACACACTGGATGCCCACCGACACAAGCACCTCGCCTACATCCTCAATGAACAGGCCCAGCTCGACAGTGGGAACGTGTCACTCAACTCTAATCTCAACAAGGTCAGTACTTTTAAGACTACAAGTTAAGTGCAGTCCATATGTTTACAACCATGGCTGACACCAATACCAATTATTAGCAGTCCAGGATGCTGGTAGCTATGTGGAGCCAATATTCATTTTCACTAAAAGGGAAAATATTAGCATAAAAAATTTTAAAAATACAAACTTCAGTGTTTATATATATATATATATATATATATTTATTATTATTTTTTTTTAAGCATATGTTTATTGAACATTGAACAATGTTTAGGGTTAATGTAATATTGGCATTTAAAAAAAAATCTCAGTTAATAGACATCTTTGTTTTAAAAATCTAACAAAAATTTCTGGGCAGAAGCATGTCTTTAAAAGTTAAATAAAAACGTAATTAAATAGCTCCCTATTGTTTGCTACAGTCCCAGTACTGAGGACTCGGGTTCGAGTCCAGGCTCCGGCCTTCCTGGGTGGAGTTTGCATGTTCTCCCCATGCCTGTGTGGGTCTTCTCCGGGTACTCCGGTCTTTTTGCACATTCCAAAGACATGCATGGGAGGTTAATTGGGCGCTCTGAATTGTCCCTAGGTGTGCTTGTGAGTGTGGATGGTTGTTTTGTCTCTGTGTGCCCTGCGATTGGCTGGCAACCAGTTCAGGGTGTACCCCGCCTACTGCCCATAGCCAGCTGAGATAGGCTCTAGCACTCCCCCGCGACCCTTGTGAGAAGAAGCAAGCGGTTCAGGAAATGGATGGATGTTTGCTATAATAAGTAGTTTTTTTTTGTTTTGTTTTTTTGTTTTTTAAATTGTAATTATCTGAAGTATTGAAATTTTACCATAGTTTTAATTTCAAACAAAAACAGAAGACACAGAGTTCCCAGGGTCAGAAGAATCTATAAAAATTGTAATAATTAATTCCCTGTTTTACGTTTTGTTTTTTGTTTTTGTTTTTGTTTTTTTTTCTTTTCTTTTCTCAGAGAGTCTGAACACTTTTTAATGGATCTATTATCGGCTGTATGATTCTTCAAAATGGCCGATGCCGATATTCATCAAAATGATGAATACCGGCGGCAAAAATCAGCGCAGCCGATAAGCGGTCTATCCGTAAACCATCATTTCATGAAACAATGAAGTTATATAGATATAACCACAGATTTGCTTGCATTATTGTCATAATCTGACTTAATGACGTATGTTTATGCCACAAGTTTTGGAAGAATTTCGTGAAGTTGTAGTGAATATTTAAGACTGCATATCAAAGTTTACATTGATGATAATAATGATGATAATAATGATAATAATGCATCAAGTAAGTAAACTAACTGAAATATATAAACAGTCATTCATATTAATTTTAGCAGAAGGCTCACTTATAAGAACAAAACATTAGTTTAGTAAATCTGATGTTTATTGTGATACAGATTAATTGCTTTTGTTTTGAATAAATAAAATCATATTAAATAGTAATTGTAATATTGAAGAAAAGAAAGAAAGCTCAAGTCTCAGAATTTATTTTTTATTTTTTTAATTATAGCATAACATGCTTTTTGCGTGTGCAGGTGGTGAGGAGGCAGTCCCTGCGTCGAAAGTCCACTCTAAGCTCTCTGCTATTTGGGGAGGATGAGGCCGAAGCGCTCAAGTCCAAGAACATTAAACAGACTGAGCTGGTTGCGGCCCTTCGAGAGGCCATAACGCGCACTTCAGAGCATTTCCACTGTCTGGACCCACGACACTCCAGTGCTGTGAGTTCACAACACTGCAGCACTGAATCACCATGACGCTAGTCACTAAAACCAGTCAACTCAAAGTCATTAAGTGCCATTTTTCACTATAGGAGCTGACCCCTGACTACTCCATGGAGAGCCACCAGAGAGACCATGAAAATTTCCTGGTCGTGTCCCGAAACCGACGGAGAAGAGCGAAGGCGTTGCTGGATTTTGAGCGGCATGATGATGATGAGTTGGGCTTCCGGAAGAATGATATCATCACTGTGAGATATGACACACAATCACATAATTAATATCAGTAACCATGAAGAAAATGGTTGACTGAGACAAGCTGTGATTATTTTATTGTCAGATTGTCTCACAGAAAGATGAACACTGTTGGGTTGGAGAACTCAATGGGCTTCGAGGTGTGTGTGCATGCAGACGCATTTCCGATTGCGTTGTGGGTAATTTCTAATCATCCGTAATTTGTCAGTTACCATAACTGCGTTGCTCTCAACAGGCTGGTTCCCTGCTAAATTTGTGGAGATCCTCGATGAAAGAAGTAAAGAGGTAAATAATTTATTTCCATCAGATGTCCTTTCTAATGATATATTTGCTTTGTACTACTGTAGTTCCTGTCACCTTCTGTGTCTGCAGTACTCGTTAGCGGGTGATGACTCTGTAACGGAAGCTGTGACTGATCTAGCCAGAGGCACTCTATGTCCGGCCCTGAAGGCTATCTTCCTGCACGGCCTCAAGAAACCTTCCATTTTGGGTGGGCCCTGTCACCCATGGTTATTCATAGAAGAGGTACAGTAAATTATAATAACATGACAAATTTTTATGTCACACCACCAAACATCATTGTGCCCCACCCCGTTTCAGGCGGCCAGCAGAGAGGTTGAGAGGGACTTCAACTCGGTCTACTCCAGACTGGTGTTGTGTAAAACTTATAGGTAAACACACACACACACACACACACAAGCTTACCATGGATTTAGCTGGAAATAACATCATTGATGTTTGTACAGTATGTTCATTGTTGTAGATTTTAATTCAAGGTAATGTTTTTATCCCAGGTTAGATGAAGATGGGAAGGTTCTAACACCAGAGGAGCTCCTATACCGGGTGAGTATTTATTCACTATACAATACGGTGTGTGTATATATAGTTTTGATTTGGTTGATTCATTGGTTTGTGAGAAGTCGAATCTTTTTTCTGCATTGCAAATATCTTAACTTATTTTGCTTTTCTAGACAGTTCTCAGGAACCTTTAGACCTTTGTTGTTGTTGTTGTTGTTGTTGTTGTTGTCTAAGAGACATCCATTTGCTCTCTTCAGGCAGTGCAGTCAGTCAACATGAGCCATGACGTGGCTCATGTTCAGATGGATGTCAAGTTCAGGTCTCTTGTCTGCGTTGGCCTCAAGTGAGTTCTCACGCACACACACACGAGAATTAACAGATTGTTTCTAATTAAGTAAAAGTTGAAACCAAGCTAAATCCAAATGTACGCATGCATCTTTCCTAACAGTGAGCAGGTGTTGCACTTATGGCTGGAGGTGCTGTGTTCCAGCATGGCGGCCGTAGAGAAATGGTATCATCCATGGTCATTTCTCCGCAGTCCCGGATGGGTTCAGATCAAATGTGAACTCAGGTGAGAATTTGACTAAATAGAATTTTTGGATATACTTGTATTTGTGTTTGAGTTTGGTTTATTAAAAGGACAATGTTCAGTAACATTAAAAAGATGGCTGCACCAGATTTAGCACAATGCTAGTTTCCATCTGTAGTCCCCCATAAAATAAAATAACAGAGCAAGTTAAAATTACAAACAACTTACAAAGTTCAAAATATATAGTGCTGTATCATCAAATTACAACTTTTATAAAAGTGCTAAATTGTAAAATACACACATTTTAAAAATCTAAAACAAGAATAACATACATAAGTCACTGAGGTAGTAGTCGTAGTGTTGTAGCGTCAGCCCTCAGTGCAGTAGACATGTCCTGAATATGGGGACATGATCGCCAACTGGTGTTTCCGAAAGCTGACGCTTCAAGAAAAAGGATAAGAGGAACCTTTGTCCTCTCCGGCCGTAATCGTATTAAAAAAGTGGTTGTCTGTTCCAGTCGTCCATTCCAGGCCAGATTCTACGAAGTAGACTTCCACTGGTCCAATCTTGGCAGTCAGGTTACAAAAAACTTAGTACTTAGAATCACATTAAAATGAAAAAGTCCTGGCCGAGATTCAGGCTGTACACAATAGTTTTATTGACAAAGACAAGTGAGATGCTCCGTTTCGACACGGAGTAGAGCTTCAGTACAATGGAATGCATTTGCTTATATAGAAAATATACAGAAACATCCCCCTTGGTTTGATTGGTTTAAGGGCAAACCATTTTGTCGTTATTGGCTTCTCA